>NW_006159816.1:260807-277643 GCF_000334495.1 Tupaia belangeri chinensis
CCTTCCCCTCTCTTGCCCTCATGAGTGATGCTAATAACACATTTTCAACTGACGGCATCATCTTCACTGGTGCTGTCCCTCCCAGACAGAATGGGATCTCATCTTGACATTGCCGATATGGAAGTCATTCCATTCTTGGAATCAATTGCTGACACACTGTTTAAGTTAGGGGAAGGTCCTTTCTTCTTTTTTGGTCCCCTAAAGGGTCTAAACTTTCAGTTTTCCTTTCTCAAGAAGGTATAGACAAGTCCCAGAGGCTGTAGAAGAAGCTACCTAGAGGGAATCACAAAGAATTAAAGTGCTGGACCAAGGCATATCCCAGAACAAGGTCAGTCACATCTGACCTTTCTGTCTCAGAGATCGCGCATGTCTGAGAGAGTTTGAAGGTATTTGTCTTCCTCTTTAAAAAGAAGGCTTTTAAAATTTATTTTTCTTTTTGGGGACCAGCAGTTGGCATAATGGCTGTGTTGCTGGACTCCCATGAAGCCGACCATGGTTGAAGTCCCGGACCCAGTGGCTTAAACTCATGCCGGGCGCGTGTGCGTGCGTGCCCAAGATCCCGAGAGGAGAATGGAGGAGAAGGGATTGCAGCTTGGCCATCCCTGCTGGGGGAGTAATTTCTTGCTTTCTGTCTCTCTGTCTCTCTCTGTCTTTCTGGTGAGTGCACATGCCCTTTAGCAAAAAACTCTTAAAAAATTAAATTAAAAAATTATTTTTCTTTTAAAAATATAATTATTTATTTAATTCTTTTAAATTGTTACTTTTTACAATTTACTATGGAGCATGTGTGCTCACCATAGAAAGAGAGTGAAAATGAGAAAGCAAGCCGCCAGGTCCAGAAATCGAACCATAGTCTCTATGTGGGAGTCCCGCACCTCAACCACCATGCCACCTGCTGGCTGGCCCTAAGAAGTCCTAATTTATGTATCTGAGCCCAGTTATTCACATCATTACTTTCATTCTTCTCTTGGAATTCTATGTTGTCTTCAGATAAGTAGGATAGGCATTTATAGCATCATTTTGGGCAATTGATGCTTCCTGGTCCTCTTCTCCCTACATTTTTTTGTTTTTGTTTGTTTGTTTTATTTTTAAGGTTTTTGTAGTGGAATGCATGTACTTATAGGAGAAAGAGAGACAGTGAGAAGGGAATGTGAGAAATCATCCCTCAGGGGGGTTGGCTATGTCATAGTCTCTTCTCCATTCTCTTCCTGGGATTCTGGGCACATAAGCACATGCACCCAGTTTGTTCTCAAGCCATCATGTCTGGGACTTGAACCATGGTGGCCATGTGGGAGTCTGGTACCTCAACCCCCAACCACCTGCTGGCCCCTTTTCCCTTCATTTTTAAAGAGCAAACAAAAGAATCCTATTAGGATATAGGCATATATCATTGTTCTTGAATTTTATGGTTACTTTTTAAAAATCTTAATCAGAAAGAGCAGCAACTTTACAAAACCTCTCTTTATTACCAAAAGAACTAGCTTAATTAAACACCTATTACGTGCTTCACAATTATCTCACTCAATTCCCAAGAAAGCTCTAAAAATTAAAAATTTACTCTCCATAGATGAAGAAACCAAGGTTAAGAGAGTTTAAATAGGTTACTTAAGATCACGAGGCTAATTATGAACAGAGTCAAATTTAGATCCTAGTACATTCTATTGGGCTCTGGCCAATTCTGGAGCAGCCTTTGGTCTTCTTCAGCAAATATATTTCTCATCATCTTAGATAATTGAATAACTTGCCTTGTTGCTATACATTATGTCTGAGGCATTCTTACTGATGCTTTTTAAATAGAACCCTGGTACTGAACCCAAGTATGGCTATTCATTGCTGGAAAGCCAATAATCCAGGGTCAAGAATAGAAAGAAAAGTTAGAAATGAAAGGCAGCTTTATTTAGGAAGCTGGAAACCTTAGAAAAATGGCAGACTAATGCCATCTCTGAGGTTACAGGTTATTAGGTATTTAAAGAAAAAACAATAAGAAAAACCATCGAGGATCCACAGATTTGCTTTGCATTGCTAAAGCCAATAAAATTTTCTCAGCCAATCATACAGGGATGAGCTGGTGGCATCGTCCTCATCTTCATAGCCCAGTCTCTGCAGACACAGCAAGGTCACTATTTTATTAGTTAGGCATTAGATTAGATTAATTATGAAGGAGGTGAAAGGTTAGGTTCTGTAAGGTTTATTGTGTGGAAAGTAAAAGACAAATGTAAAAGACTCATTTTCCTAAAGGTTAATCTTTTAAGATGGACCCCAAGCCTAAGTACAATATAGGGTCACTTTAGTTCTCTTAAGGCTCAGTTATACTTCTTTTGGTTAATATATTTACAGTGGAATTTGTCCTCAGTCAGAGAGACCTTTTTGTTTGCTTGTTTTTGAGATTTTTTTTTTTTATAAATCATAGAGTGTGTGTGCTCGCCAAAGAGAGACAGAGACAGAGAGAGGGAAACTGAGAAATCATCTCCAGGGAGGATGGCCACAGTGCAATAGTTTCTTCTCCATTCTCTTCTTCAGACTTCAGCAAGCACACATGGGTGCCTAGAGTAATTTCCAAGCCACCTCATGTGGAACTGGAACTGAAACTGCAACTGGCCATGTGGGAGTCCAGTGCCTTAAACACTACACCAAATGCCGGTCCCCAGAGAGAGCCTTTAATAAAATGAAGAGGTAAAACTTTTATCATGGTAAAATGCCTGGACCTAAGAAAATATTTACACTATATTCATTTATCACTTTACAGCAAATATTGATCATCAGAAAAATCATGACACATTTTTGTACAGAAAAACAGAAAAATAAGTCATCACTTTCCCCACAACCTAGTAGGTCATAATACATAAATGTTAAACAAATGTTTGTCTTGAATTTATATTTTGTGGTTGCATCTGAGGATTGAAGGAAGCTTATGGGTCTGGAAAGGTAGGTCTTTAAATTAAAGAAATTCTACTTAGGTTCTAAATAAAGTTTAAAGTAGAGTTTTAGTGAAAGAATGTTTCAGGAAGCTCTTTCTGTCATCACATCACTGAACCATTCCTTGACTTACTCATTGACATTCACTAAAGAGTTGGAATACTGAGTAGTGTGATAATTTCTTTCCTATTGAAAAAGTTTTCAACAAAAAAAATCTTTAAAAAGAAGCAAGTGACAACCTGAAAAATTTCTTCTTCCAAAGTGTAGCATAATGAAGTAGTGAGTAGGACATAGCATCTTAATGTGTGGAAGGAATTGGGCTGCCATATCTTAGAGAAGAAGACTTGGGAGACTTCTACCTTATCTTCTATCTTATACTTTAAGGTTTGTCTCTTTTTGGCCAAGATTTTCGAAGTCGTAATTGAGATCATAGGCAGCTCTTTGTTGTGCCTTATTTAATTGGACTTTCTGTGATAATAGACAATATTGTGGATTAAAAAAAAAGTTCTCAGGGTTTCTCGTGGTTGTAGGTGTGGCCAATTTTACAGTAGGAAAAGAGAAAGCTTCTTACTCAACTTTTTAAAATCTGCCTGACAAGTATCACCTTTGTGATATGATTTCTTTTTTATTAAATAAATAGAAATGTATCTCCTCTTCATAATTTTTTAAAGTGTTCTAAAGCCATGTGACTATGAATGGCAGCTGGTGGTTTTAGAGAATACTTTTTCTCTAGATGTAAATGCATTGGTCTATAGAGCAAGTTGATTTTCATCTTATCACTTAGCAAATTCAGTTCACTAAGGTGTGAAGATTGTCATTTGCCTACCTCCTGTTTTTTAGGTAAGTGTATATAATTTTAACTATTGGAAATGTTATTCCACCTACATGCAGCACTCAAGCACAAAAATCACTTAGAACACAGACAAGGTAATTCATGGAAAACAAATTGCTGTAGCAAAATAGTCATAGTATATCTATAAAAATGTGAAGCCAAATATTATCTCCCACTATATTAAGCCTAATGTATCATGAGTAAAAACCTTTTATTCCAAGTGTCCTATAACCCTGTAGAGATTCTCTTATTGTGAAAGTACCCAGTTATTTTACTTGAAGTTCTATGAACAGTGCTTGCTTTTCCTTGCATATACTCTCACTTCACCAAGTTAACTCCTCCTCACCTTAAGGTCTCACTTGACAGAAATGAACTTTCTATAGCCTTCCTGGATTGCAAGACTGGACTAGGAGCACCTCCTTGGTGACTTCACAACATCTTATACTTACCAACATCATAATGTCTATCATATCTTTACTGAAATTTAGTTTTCTGTCTCATTAAAATCTAAGTTAGTAGAGACTGTCTTATTTATTCTGTTAGGTAGCTATGACTATAATAACTATTATTGGAGAAGAGGTGCTCAATGAATATTTGGAGAATTGCCTT
Organism: Tupaia belangeri chinensis; assembly: GCF_000334495.1. NCBI lineage: Eukaryota > Metazoa > Chordata > Mammalia > Scandentia > Tupaiidae > Tupaia > Tupaia belangeri. The sequence goes on from NW_006159816.1 coordinate 265,165, forward strand.
ATAGTGAACATTTAGAGTGCTAGAAAGCATGATTCCTGCACCCTTGAGTTAGATATTAGCAGGAATTCCTTTTTTTCCCTGTGTAATCAGGTTAAGGACACTCATGTTTAGTCCTAGTTTGAAGAGAGTTTTGGTCAGACTACAACAGTTAATTTTGTCAAATTCTTTTACTATATTTACTGAAATATGACCTTTTTTCTTTATTCAAATAATATGTTGAATTTCATCTCTTGATTTTTCAGATGTTAAGTCAACTTTGTGTGCCTAGATAAGCACCTTTTGCGTTATCATATATGATCCTTCTTATGCAATGCTCACTTTGATTTGCTAATATTTTTAAAGAATTTCTATGTCTATGTTCCCAAAAGATTTTAACTTGTAGTTGTCTTGTGTTATTTTTGCTTTGTTTTGGAATCAGGGCTATTTTGGTTTAATAAAATGAGTTGGAAAAATTCTCGGAATATTCTATTTTCTGAAAGAGTCTGGATAGTAGTTGTCATTTTAAAAAATTATACTTGATAAAACTCACCACTGAAGCCGTCTGGGTCAAAAGCTGTCTTTCCAAGATGGATTTAATACAAATTAAAATTTAAATATTCATGTAGTGCTCTTTCATTTAAAAAGATTTTTTTCATGTGTATTTTTTTAGAAATTTTCTCATTTTATTTAGTTTCCCAAATTTAATGACACAGTTTTTATAATTATTTTATTTAACTTTAATTAATTAATTCATTCATTTCAATTGACTAGAGAGGGACAGAGTGAGAGAGAGAGAGAGACAGAGAGAGCGAGAAAACAAGTCGCCAGGTCTGAGACTTGAACCGCAGTTGGCCATATGGGAGTCCAGTGCCCTTAATCACTACGCCACCTGCTGGGCCTGACACAAAGTTTTAAAAATATTTCCTTATTATTTTAGAATTCCTTTATTATTATATTATATTATATTATATTTTATTTTATTTTTAGTGAGATTTTTACTAAAGGGGATATGTGCTCACCAGAGAGACAGAGAGACAAAGAAACAGAAAACAAAAAACCACCTCCTGGGGGGTATGGCCACACCACAATCCTTTTTCCTCTATCCTCCTCTTGGGACTTTGGGCATACATGCACATGTGCTCAGCATAAGTTTCAACTGCTGGTCCCCTCTTACTAACTTTTTAGTGTCCAAAGGATGTGGAGTAATTCATTCAAGATTTTTTTCCTATAAATGGTAATTTTTCTTCCTTCTCTCTTTTCTTTCTTTCTTTTTTTCCTTCCTGCCTTTTCCCCTATATAATCTCCTTTCCAAGATAGACTGTGCACAGACTTTAATCTCCCCCTGTTCTTTGGCTTGTCAAGCCTGATAGCTCAATAGACAAATTAGAAGAATTCTCTTTCTTTTTCCCTGTGGTCAGAGCAGAGTCAGTTTCTGCCAGGCTTCTGTTCTTTAAAACTATGCCTGGGACCAGCAGTTAGCGTAATGACTATGTCGCTGGACTCCACGTAATCGACAGCAGTTTGAGTCCTGGACCCGGTGGCTTAAAACTCACACTGGGCACGTGTGCATGTGTGCCCAAGATCCCAAGAGGAGAATGGAGGAGAAGGGATTGCGGTGTGACCATCCCCCCAGGGGGGTGATTTCTCGCTTTCTATCTCTCTGTCTCTCTGTCTGTCTAGTGAGCGCACGCGCCCTGTAGCAAAAACCTCTACAAAACAAACAAACAAACAAAAAAAAACAACTATGCCCAACCCCTGTTGGCTTTTCAGGGATAAGGAAGGATTCTATGAGCGGAAAGAATGAACTAGTCAGGAAAAAGAATAAGACTTTGATTTTCTTCATGCCTCGAATCAAAAGTCCAATCTTTTGAACTGTGACTCAGCTATGTGCCCTTTTGAATGCTTTTATTCAAGAACCTAAAAATTGAGAGATGGATATGAGTAACACCGCCCTCTTTATAAGTTTTCAATGACTTCCTATTTATGGAACAAAGTACATAATTCTTTGCCTAGTATTCTAATCCTTCCCCTCTCTGGTCTTTCCATCTTCCCAAATTTCTATCTTTACTTGTCTGACTCCTCAGTCAAGATGATTTACTGACATTATTTTGCTGACCGCTCTCATGGATTTCTGCTTTCGTTCCTTCACACTTGTAGGAATGTTCTCCTTAATTTCTCTAATTCTCAAAGGGAACTGAGTCCCAGAGAAATGGCACAAATTGATCAACGACAAACACTTTTTTTATGAGCGAATGGGAAGGAGAAACTAGATCTAGGGTTTTTCTTTCCTGACTTGGAGACTCTGACTTGCATCTAGTGAGAAGTAGAGTACCTTTGAGGTCCTTGAGAAGATAATTCTTTGGAAGAAAATATGGTCTGAGAAAAATATAATCCTTATATTTTTAAATACAGGAAAGGAAGATGAAACCTGTGATAAGTACAAGACCTAAGAAGTTTGCATCTCTGAGGACAGAGGTCAGGCAGAGGTGTGGGTCAGACAGAAAGCCATGAATTTAAAGACATTATGAAGAAAACAAATGGCAATGCAATCAAGGCCTTGAAATAAAAAAAAAAAAAGATAAGTTAAAAAAATAACAAAGTTTGAGGAACACCTTAAAAGTCTTTCTCCAGATTACTCTAAACTATATCATATTACGTTAAGTATAATAAATATTTATGTACTTTATTTATACACATTTTAAAAAATTTTGTTTTCCATCAGCTAACGAAGCAGGGGCAGAGAGAGACAACATCTTCAATAGGTCCTGGACACTATGATCCACTCCGAGCTTTAGTCTACTCCAGATCATGAGCTCATGAGTGCCTGGTGAACTCAGGGATATGAACTTGAAACTTTCCATGTGGGTCAGCCTCCAAGGAAGAGCATTCTGTGTTTCAATTGCACCACTATCCCACTCATGGGGATATTTTTTTGACTATGTGTTTCTTCAGGTCTTGTTATAGATTCTGGGAACGTAAGAGTGAATAATTTATTTAATGAATAAACACAATTTCATCATCAAAACATATAAGCCAAAATTTCATTGAAACTTAGAGAAAAAAATACTGATTCTGCATGGTTATTTTTAAAAGAGGAAATAATAATCCTAATTTGAGGACTATTTAGGGATATCTTTTGTGTTTATCTGTAACTCCATCCAGCAGACATGAAGTTAAATACATTTGTGTTTAGTGGACATGAATAAATTGTCTAAACTACAGCACACAGGTTTCAAGGTTAATGTTCTATGGAGTAACTTAGATGATGCTATTCTAAAACATTATTCTGGCTAAAGGACAGTCTAAAGAAGATGCTATTTAAATTGAAGACAACCTAGTTTTTCACTTAAAAATCACTTGTGGTCCAGCCCATGGTGTGGTGGTGAAGGGAGCTGGAGCCCATATGGCCAATCACACGGTTTCAGTCCTGGACCCAGCATCTCGAAAAACATGTCAAACATGTGTGTGTGTGTGTGTGTGTGCACGCGTGCTTGTGCGCATGCACCAAAATCCAGACAGGAGGGAGTGATGGAGGAGAAGAGATCGTGGAGGGACATGGAGAGACACATTCTCCATGGAGGGACACATTCTCACTATTGTGCTATCATTCTCATTTCCTCACTCTTCCTGACAAGTAAACACACCCTTCAGCAAATTAAAAATATAGAACAAAATAAGAACTCTTGCAATTGTCACAGTTTGGAATTTCACAGATCTTAATCAAACGTATAAATATAAACATTTAAAATTTCTTGAAACACTGCTTTGAAGTTTTTTTTATTTTAACCAGTATTACTTAGGTTATGAATTGTCAATTTTTTTGCATGTTTATTTGGAAAGGAAAGTTGTAAAAATTGTTAGGTATAGGCATTGGCCACATTATTGAATAAATGCAAGCTTAGTTACTCCACTATAACTGATTAGTAAACTTTAGGTTGGATCCAAAGTTGACATCTCCTGTTAAATTATTACTACTACAGTCTTTGTGAACCAAAGGTATTGTCCTTTCCTCTAGCTGTCACCATTTTTTCTTTATTATTCTCTTAGAGTTAAGTCAAGTAAAGAAACTGAGATAGTGTCAAGTTAACCAAAATAAGAGGTAGAAAGATGTGCACTTTTTACATTTAATCATTGTACGCCTTTACGGTATACAATGTAGTTTTTCAAAGCATAGCTGCATTGCATGTCAAGCAAGTAAAAAATATTATCATATACATCATCCTCAACAGATACCTTTTCATTCTTTTTTGTTTAGAACAATCTTTTTATTTGTTATTGTTATTATTATTATTTTTTAATTTGACCAGAGAGAGATAGAGAGAAAGGAAAAGGAAGAAAGCAAGCTGCCAGGTCTGGGACTCGAAGCACAGCCATGTGGGAGTCCAGCACCTTAACTGCCACACCACTTGCCAGCCCCCAACTTTTCATTCTTGAGTCTGTTATTTATTTTTTTCCTGAGCCTTTCCCTCTCACCTCTGGGTACTCACTTTATAAACATATTTGCTAATTGCTTAAAAGGAAAGTCGAGTGCCCTCAGTAAGCATCCTGAAGTATTTACTGAATTTATAAAGCTAAAGTGATTTTATAATAGGAAAATGCTTTGTCACAACCATGCCTGTTCTCTCTCTTCTCTATCCCTCTCCTCTGGAATTTCTGAGGTTCTAGATGTTCAAATAAATCTCTCTAATCTTTTCAATAAATACCATCTTCAATTTTAGAGAAATCGCTCTAATTCTTTCAATAAATACCATCTTCAATTTTAGGTAAAATTGTTTTTAAGCTATACAAGAGTGATGTTAATCCTATTTCATTAAAAAAAAAATCTTAGGAAGAAAATTACAAGGCCAGCAAGGTAGCATGGTTAAAGTAGCTGGATCCCACATGGCTGACCGTATGTATGGTTTGAATCCTGGACCCCAAGCCTTGAAAAACATGTTGGGCGTGTGTCCATGTATGCCAAAACTCCTAAGAGAAGAATGGATAAAAAGCTGTTGCAGTGTAGTCATTTACTCTTTACTCTTGTGAGTGCTTTCTCACTTTCCCCCTTCTCCAGTAAGTGCACATGCCCTATAACAAATTAAAAATAAATTAAAAATTAAAAAGAAAGAAAAAAGAAAGAAGGCAAATTTTGTGGCATGGTGGTTAAAGCAGCTGGATCTCACATGGCCAACTGTGCAGTTTGAGTCCCAGGCCTGGCGGCTTGAAAAACATGCCAGGTATGTGTGCGTGCATGCCCAAAAATCCTGAAAGGAAGGAGAAATGGAGAAGGAATTGTGGTGTGACACTCCTCCATGGGAGATGATTTCTCACTTTCCCTCTCTGTCTCTCTACTGGGAGTACATGTACCTTATAGTAAAAAATTTTTAAAAATGCTTAAAAATTTTTTATAAGGAAAATTTTAAGTTCTGTAGGTTCTGTCACAGTTCATATCAAACATCACTATCTTTGTAGAATCATAAATAAAACTATTAATTTTTGACTGACTACTGAGAAAGATTCTTTGCTTGGTTAAACTTAGGCTCCAAACTAGGTCCATCTATGGACTTGTAAAATCTAGTTTTAGCAAAGCACCCTGCTAAGTCAGTTTAGCAAGAATTCCTTGTTATCATGATCTGATCACCTTCAGTATTTGACTAGGTTCCTCCTTCTCTTTTGGTCCATGGGTCATGTTCCAAATTAACCTGATCACTCTGTCTTATCTTAAGTAGAATCTTTTATTTTTTTTTGGAGAGATTTTTCTATAGGGTGTGTACACTTGCCAGAAAGACAGGAAGACAGAGAGACAGAAAGTGAGAAATCACTCCCCAGGGGAGGTGGCCATGCCACAATCCCTTCTCCATTCTTCTCTTGGGATCTTGGGCATGAACGTACATGCACCTGGCATGATTTTAAGCCATGGTCGATTACATGGGAATCCAGCAACATGGTCTTTATGCCAAGTACTGGTCCCTTAAGTAAGAATTTTGATAGGGGTCAGTTTAGTCAGAATTCTTTCTTCTTGGTAATTTTCTATCCACTAGCCCCTACCCTGTTCCCTGACTAAATTTCTACCTGTACATGCTACATTTGGTTTTGAACACCATTTCTTTCCCCACTGAAACACTCTAGTTGTAGTTACTGCACTTACCACAATGGTCCTAAATAAAGCCTTTCTTACATATTTAAAACGTGTCACTGAAGACATCTTTTCATCAATGCTATTCATAATTTTAGACGGTGAACAATTCTAGAATTTTCATGATACCAGAAGCCTAAAGCGAACACAAGTAGCGCTAGGGAGTTCTGAATCCTTGATGCTGTCTGGTTAAGTAGCCAGGTCAGGGTGGGGCAGCTATCACTGTGGCTCTGTATTCCTATTCTCTTATCCAACAGATAAAGAAAGAGGCTGAGCTGGCGCAGGAGCAGTTCTTTCCCCGCAGTTACCAGCCTAGTCTCCTTGCCAGGGGATAGCTGTTACCATGGGCTCTTAGGAGCGTTTCTTGGCAGTCCTGAGTGAATGTGGAGTGTGATTTCATGCTTATGCTTTTCACAATTTGTGCTTGTCTGTGGCTTTGCAAACCAGCTCTGAATTTTTAATAAATTGTACATGTTTTGCATATTATTTTAACTCTATGCACACTTGAGTATTCATTATCTTTTGTACATCTGTTAATCAATAGAAACAAATGCAAAACTGTCTGCCTTGTGAAATGCACGTGTTCTTCCTTCCATGGAGCAATAAGGTAAAACATCTTGAAATGTTCTTGTTCTCTTTGCCAGGAGAAAATAAAAGTGTCTTTCATAGTTCTTTTCTTATGGTAACCAGTGTTATTTAAGGCTATCAAAATGCCAGCAGGTGACTTCTTTTCTTGTGGAAGCACAATGCAGTGTAAACATGCTCTTCTTTTATATATAAAGCAGTTAAATCAGAGTGGGTTTGCTTTCTACATCTAAAGGTCAAGGCCAAGGGATAAGATGAATGCAGAATATTCTTTCTTTTGCTGTGAATGCCATAGTAGTTACGGGGATGGGAGAACTTTGTAATAAGTATTTTTTGATGACAATATCTTTAAATGCATTAAGGTCTCTGCATTTTGAGTCATCTTATTACTACAATGCAGAAAATTAGTCATAGGAAATATATATGTGACTTCTGATTTTTTAAAAGTTACAAATGTAAAACACATTGTTACTTGTCATTTTAATTAAAATTTTAAAAAGGAAAATATTTCAAAGTATTGATATTTTTATTGTTAATTCTTAAAAAGTCAATAGAGAAAGATGATGCAAGTGTGTCTTGTTGGGGAAGAAAACCGTGCGCCCCTTCTCCATTCAAGTACTGCTTCAGCCAGCTCACTGCTTGTCTCTTGCTCTTCCCCATAGACCTGAGGTATTGCTAATCTGACTACTCGATGTCTAAGAAAATTAGCCAGAACCACTACATCCCCAAAGGCAGGATTCATGCCCTTCTCCCATCCTTCTCCTTCTAGATGAGAGCAGTCTCTGTCAACCGTTCCTCTCCACAATGAAGCATAAGGCTGGCAGAATGTCAGATGCCAAGATTTTGCATATGAGGTTGCCAAACCAAACTTAGTCCCATATTTTAAATAACAGATTCAGCTTTCTTTGAAAAATCAGCCTTCTTTCATTATCATTGGTCAATGAGATTAACTTTATTTTTAATACCGGGAGAGAGCCTCTTGTGGTTTAATTCAGCAAGCACACTTCATCTTTCTGGCCCTGAGACTGGTTCACAGATGGGCACGCAACCTAGTCAGAGCTATAAAGATTCAACAGGATAGCTGTTACAGAGGTTTGTAGGAGACTTAGACTGTGTGCTCTGTCATGGCTTATGAGATAGCAAGTGAGGGGTTATTGTCTCAACTAATAATGAATACTTCCACTCCCAGTGCTTAACTCCTTCCGGTCCCTTGTGTGAGAGAGAGCTGGGAGTCTAAGTAAATAGTAGGACAGATTCAACATTCCTGGTTGTCAAACTGTAGAAGGGCATTAGAAACCAGTGTTTCATCCTGAATGAGATGATCCAAGATTTTTATATATTTTTAAAAACTTTTTGATAAAATAACAGTTTTTAATATTTAAGTATTTTATTACGGTTTTAGAGTATATGATTACATGTAATGAAAGTGTATTATTACATGTAATGTGCCAGGGTAGAAGGGTTGAGTTTTATTTTATCATTCTTTATTGTTTCTTTCACATATCCACAGCTCTGTGCTAAAGAATAATATTTTCTAAAGTGTACACCTCAGAATATTAAGTCCACAAAGAATTTCATGAGAAAAATTTCCATGGATAAGTAAGTGTGTGAGATGTTGCATATGAAATCACCCACTGAAGATTATAGGGAAATTTAGTATTTAAGATCTTTTACATGCAGTAAAACAAGCTTGTTTATTTTTGCTTAGTTCACTTTACTATGAACTATCTTCTCACCTACACTTCCACCTTTCCTTTTTCTTGTGATACATAATAGATTAGAGCAGGTTATATATGAATGGTACTACAATGATATCATTATTTTTGATTGAAAGTACGCTCTTTGCTCATTTATAGTAATGGTTACTTAGAATAATGTTTTTTTTTTTCTATTCGAATATAGTCAGACAATAGAGACTGTTTTCTGAGTTGTTCCTGTTTGTAAATACTTAATCCATTTTTTACTCATCACCAATTTTATTTGAATTGTGATTTTCTACATGAAAGAAAAATCATTTTTTATAAATTAGGGTAAGGAAACAAGGCAGCTATGATATTAAAGGCACCAACACAGTTAAATATTCTATGAGATCAGGAAGTTTTTACCATTCTTGGGTGGAAGGTGAATTTGGGGATGAAAATTGGCATTGGGGAAATGAGGGCTGAGCTGTCTCAGGGGATAATTGTGCACCTGTTCCTGCAGAGGCTGCTGGGATTGTGGAGAGTATTATTACATGTAATGTGCCAGGGTAGAAGGGTTGAGTTTTATTTTATCATTCTTTATTGTTTCTTTCACATATCCACAGCTCTGTGCTAAAGAATAATATTTTCTAAAGTGTACACCTCAGAATATTAAGTCCACAAAGAATTTCATGAGAAAAATTTCCATGGATAAGTAAGTGTGTGAGATGTTGCATATGAAATCACCCACTGAAGATTATAGGGAAATTTAGTATTTAAGATCTTTTACATGCAGTAAAACAAGCTTGTTTATTTTTGCTTAGTTCACTTTACTATGAACTATCTTCTCACCTACACTTCCACCTTTCCTTTTTCTTGTGATACATAATAGATTAGAGCAGGTTATATATGAATGGTACTACAATGATATCATTATTTTTGATTGAAAGTACGCTCTTTGCTCATTTATAGTAATGGTTACTTAGAATAATGTTTTTTTTTTTCTATTCGAATATAGTCAGACAATAGAGACTGTTTTCTGAGTTGTTCCTGTTTGTAAATACTTAATCCATTTTTTACTCATCACCAATTTTATTTGAATTGTGATTTTCTACATGAAAGAAAAATCATTTTTTATAAATTAGGGTAAGGAAACAAGGCAGCTATGATATTAAAGGCACCAACACAGTTAAATATTCTATGAGATCAGGAAGTTTTTACCATTCTTGGGTGGAAGGTGAATTTGGGGATGAAAATTGGCATTGGGGAAATGAGGGCTGAGCTGTCTCAGGGGATAATTGTGCACCTGTTCCTGCAGAGGCTGCTGGGATTGTGGAGAGTCAGAACTATGAGTTAAGGATTGAGATATTCCCTTGCATTTGAGGGACATGGTAATCAAAAGCTAGTTATTGGTGGATTTTATGCAGATTTTTGGGTTTAGGAAAACTCTGGTGGTAGGTTGGAAGGTGAGTTGGAATCAGTAGGTAAGATGTTGAAGAAGATAGAACTGGTTGTAGTCACCAACTGAATAACAGGAGTGAGGAAGGAGAAACAAATGATGATGATGTGGTAGTCACCCAGTAATCGAGGTGAAATGACTGAAAAGTAGGCACTTTGACCTTAAAGAGTTGACTGTTGAGTGGTAGGATAAGGCCAGGTAAATATTTATTGAATCTCTTTCTGGCCAGCTGTGGTACCAAGCCCAGTAGGACAGAGTACTGTTCTCTAGGAGCTCAGAGTTATGAGAAAAAAAATAGGCTACCCTGGATATCTACTAGGGTGTTTTGGTTTTATTTTACTTATTTATTTACTTTTTAGCTGCTTACACTCAACTCCCTTTGTTGAATTCACCCATTTAATGTTGCTAGTTAGAATTCTACTTCCTCTCATGGATACTAAAGGTGACCAGACAGTCCCTCTCCTTTCTTACTTCCTGACAGCTATGGTTGCTTTAGGGACCCAAGCTGAGCCAACAAACACTCTCGAGCAGACTCAGAATGTGGTTATTAATGTAAAGATATGGGGTGCTTAGAGATCAGTTGCGGGTGAGAGCACAGCCACCCGCACACTTCCTGTAAACTCCATCTCTGACCAAGTTTGCCTGGATAACTACAATAAACACAAGTATTAAAGCATGCAAGACAGATCCCAAGACATCATTTAATGGAACAAGGAAGAGGGAGGCCTTTAAAACATGCAGTCATTTCTGAAGGAAATTCTAACCATGTAACTTCTTCTCAGTGTACGTTAGAGTCTTCCGGGAGTGAGGGGAGACATTCTGTCTTTGAAAACTGAGCATGTACATAGGCTCTCCGAATGCTTTAAGATTTAATACTTTTTATAAAGACTTCTGTCTTTGGTGTTGCATCTTTTATACTTTTGGTTACTATCAATATATAAATTGACAATTTTGAATATCTCTACCTGTTTGTTGGAATTAATTTAATAGCAAAAACAGGTCTTGTTCATCTTAGGGATGAATGAAAATGTTAAGACACCAACTGTATTAAAACCAAGAAAGATTTCATGAGTTCAGAGAACAGATTGCAAATGTGTTTATTATGGTAATGTGAAGTGTTTTTACTGTATTGTATAAAAAAAGGAAAAAGAGAGAAGATACTAGTATGCTTATGGCGTGATCTTTAGAATGTGATAGATGAAAAGCTGGGCCGCTAATGAATAGAAGAGTGGATTGGCTCAGTCATCCATGCAATTAGGAGAGCACTTAGCATCATTTTAATTAGTGAGAATTTATGATGGCTTAAGTTGTTTTGCTATATAGTGTTTTTTAAAAAAAGTGGTTGCCTACAGATCCGTTCTGGCTTCACCCACATATTGCTTTGTTAAGAAAAGCTCTTGAAGCAAACATAATTTCCCCTAATCAGAGGCAGAATGATATAATAAAATGAGTACAAGACCATGTTGGGAATTCTGGAATTTAGTCTTGGATCTGCTACTTTCTATAATCATCTCTGAGCTTTAGTTTTCTTAAGATTAGGCTCAAATAAATGCTTTTCATTTGCCTCAGAGTTGTTATTGTTAAGACTATATTCACACTGGATATAAAATACCACCCTAGTCAGGCTCTGTCCCCTTACACAGCCTTTTTATTTCGATAGTGATCGCACCTGACATATTGATTTACTGGCTTATTCCCTTCCTGAACTAGAATGGAAGCTCCATGAACACAGGGACTTCACACATTTTGTTAACGGCTTTATTTCAAAAGCACAGAGCAATGCCTGACACACAGTATGAGCTGAATAAAATTTGGCTGACTAATTTAGTGAGTAAAAGATATTGCTAATTTTAAACTGTAAAAACCTTTCTTCGGAAGCTTGTCTCCAACTGGGGATTAAGGCCCAAGTATCAGATTCAAGGAAGCCTTTGTACATTTGATTTGCGATATCTTTTTCTGTTTATTTTTCATTGTGTCACTATTACTTCACATTATGGAAGAACAAGACCTATTGTATCCTCCAGAAAATTTCATGCAAGCTATAAAAAACTATTATTTTTATATGTATCTAAATTTAATGTATTTCCGAGTTGTAAATAATTGCTAATATTGATGCCTTCTAGATAATATTTCCTTAAAAATTTTATTTGAACCTAACAGAGCCTAAATTTTATTTTGCCCAACACAAGTCATAAATAAAACTATTTATTAAATAGGATCTCTAACATTTTTAATGCTCTTCCATTAAACCAGATCTAGTCTTTTCATTGGAACTGTTTTATGTTTCTTCCCTGTATCAGAGTTGTTTATTCATTTAGTTATTTTATATGGAAAAATGGTCCTTCACACACTGCCAAAAACAACATATACATCCAAAATACTTCCTAGAGTTATTTCTGTGTAGTATTGTTTGCAGTCCATGCTTCCACTTGAAATCATTTACTTACATAAGAAGGAAGACTTTCTATTTTAAGGTTTGCTAGTCATCACATTATTTTCATTATCACTACTAAAACCATTCATTATCACTAATCTACTTTGGCACTATGCTTTCCAATTGGACCTTTTCAAAGTTGAAAGTCACCTTGAAGATTCTTGGTTCTTTTACAGCACATCTAAATTATTATGTATAAGCTCCCCCCCCCCCCCACACGCTTTCTCT
>NW_006159816.1:277730-295381 GCF_000334495.1 Tupaia belangeri chinensis
AAGCCCCCCCCCCCCCCCGAGATTTTGATCTAATCTTTTTTTTTCAAAGAATACAATCAGATTTAAGCTGTCTTTAGGCAGATGGCTAGAGAAAAATCTTGTTTGTTTACAGTTTTCTACTTATTTAATTAAATGCTTAATATCAATGCATGTTTATTAAGAATAATGGCTTACCATGTTTTTTGCACATATTGAATGCTATTTCATGGCAATGTCATCAAAATAGTTCTAGGAACTATCAGTTAGTACTTAGCAATATTTTAAAGTGTGAAATTTTTGCAAAAGTACTTCAGCGGGTAGAAAATCCATTTTATTATCTTGACCAATGAATTTCTTCTTTAAAAGGGAGATTGGAATCATTGCCTGAGATTGAGTATACCTTCCCAGGAAACATATATATGTATTCTAACAAAAAAGGGAACGTCTACTAACCTCATCAGTACATATTGACTGCTTTTCAGTGGTTCTCAAAGGTACTAATACAGTTAGGAAGCATTTGAAAATACCCAGGGGGAGGATATTTTTGCTTATTCTAATTATTAATGAATTAACAGACATTTAATATTGGATGTTGGCTGGCTCTGTAGCCTAGTGATTAAATGATTCGGATCCCACATAGCTGACTGTGGTTCAAATCCCAGCCCCAACAGCTTAAGATACACATCAGGCATGTGCGTGCATGCCCGAAGTCCTGACAGGATGGAGGACAAGGGATGCTATTGGAGGGATGCTTTCCCCATCTCCTTCTCTGTCTTGTTCTGTCTATCTGGTGAGCTCACACATCCTCTGGCAATTTTAAAAAAAATATTGGAGTTCTATTAATCCTGCAGTATGAAAACTTGTCTCTCATCCTGCAAGAATTTCAAATTCCTCACCAGGCGTTGGGTAGAATAAAATCTATTTATTTTTATCAGAGCCTAGAAATGAATCTGATTTTTACATATAAGCACACAACGAACACACACTTTTTGACATAGTTTTAGTATACAAGGAATTTTCTAGGAATGTTACTAACTATACACATTGGTAGAAGGTTGACAATTATATTTTTGTTTTGTTTTGAATTTCCCAAAGTTATACAGTTATATCACATCACTGACGTGATCCTGGTATTTGACTCAAGAATCCTTCGCAGCTCTCCTCCGCTTGTGTAGCTGTTATTCTCACAATGATTCTTGCAATCTTTTGAATACTTTAGAATGTCTTCTGTTATCATGCCTGAGTGCTACCATATAGAAATTTATATTATTTCAGCATGTGTCTTTAAGCATGATGTTAGAGGTGAGGTATTATACTGATTTAAAGATTTATATGGATAGATAATTTATGTTGTTTATAAAATTTAAGCTAATAAAAGGAGTACTATAGAATATTTATTATTTAAAAGTTCTTTGGGACAACCCAGTGACTTAGAAAGTTTTGTGTGCATCAGAATCTACTAAAAATCTTATTAAAATCCAGATAACTAGACCCTGTCCCCAGAGTTTCCGATACAGTAAGCATGGGAGGGAGCCCAATTATTTGCATTGCTGACAAGGTATCAGGTAATGCTGATGCTGCTAATCCGCATTTCACACTTTCAAAGCAGCTGGTGTAATAGATTGGGAACCTGATTAGAGCTAAGCAACACTGATATCAGTGGGGTACCACTTTACATTTATGTTGAATTCGTAGCTATCTACTGTCCAAGATATTAACTAATCTAAATTTTCTTTGATAATTTGAACAAAAGCATATACAAATTATTTTGTTGTATCAAAAATAATCTACATATAACTTACTTTGAATGGTCAGTATACACACACACACACACACACACACACACACACACACACACGGGCTGGAAAATCATTCTGTTAAAGCAATTTCAGGCCCAGGCTAGTAGTGAAGTCAGTAACTGTAGTGCTGGAAGCCATGCTAACCCAAAGGTTTGAACTTCCAGGTCAGCCTGAAAACATGCTAGGAGTGGGCCCAATATTCTGACAAGCTGGAAGCTTGGGAAAGAGGATCACAGTGTGAAGAAATCTCGTTGACGGTCCTTTGTTTCTCTTTCTGTGCATGTGCAAGTCAATGCATAAAGTACTAAAAAAAGTTCACAATTCTTTTGGAAAATAAGGAGTCTACCTGGGATATCATACATCCAATTAGGCTATGGAGTAGTCTTGCTGACGTTTACTAGGACTGAGAAAAAAAAATGGCCTCCATCTTTCCTTATGCAGAGAACACAGAAAAGAAAGAGAAAGAAAGAAAGAAAGAAAGAAAGAAAGAAGAAAAATTAAATTTATATCTACACACACACACACACACACACACACACATACACACACAAGCTTGCTTTATTCAGCAGAAAAAGATTTTGTTGTTGATGTGTTGTGATCATAGACTTAAGTGGCAGATGTTAAATTGAGTGTGTGTGTGTGGGGGGGAGGTGGTTGAAAGGCTTAAGAATATGTGCAAAAGATGTGGGAAGGTAATCTTGGTAAGGGCTAGAGAACGTGTCTCAGACAGATAAAGCAATGCAAGGGCCAGGAGAGAGTGAATATTCTGCTGTCTGAGAGGACAGCGGCACTGCACAGTTTTGACTGTCTTCAGCTTGCCCTTGTCCTCTTTTGGTATTCTTGGTACTATCATGAGTTTAAGTGACTAGAGTATAGAATGTGCACTGTGTAAGTTCACATCAACATTTGGTATTAGTTCTCTGATTGCAGTTTGAAAGAGGAGCAGGATACTTATTGATCGATGACTCCTTATATAAGGTTAACAATGTATGATATGTTTCAGGACAATTTTTATTTAAAAATGATTAAAAATGGAAAAAAGGTGATGGTACCAGTTAGTAACAGAAATATATCTGAGGACAATGTATAATCGTGCCTTTTCATATTTCCACATATATGTTAATATATTACTATGTATTTTGTATTTAAAATAACTTTTACAAAGAAAAAAGTGTCTTTCATGTATATATTTTTATAGTATTTATCATTTGAATGTGATTAGGAATCCAACTTTCATTAACTTCAGTAGAAATTACAAAATACAGGTTTAAGTTATTTTTAAATTAAATTTTTCAGGAGGAAAGGATTTGCATAGGGTGATTCATGTACTTTTATTTTTTTCAAAGTACATTTAATTTAATATCAAGAGTGCAATACAAAAAGCCCAAATACAATGAAGGAACATATTCCCCCATTAACACCAATGGCATTGTTCTTTTAACACGTGCTTGCTGGATGGAATGGGGATCTCATCAAATTTACTACTGAAAAAAAATGCAATAGGTCTAACCACAGTCAATGTGCTCGTGCAATTAGTTGTGATGTGAATGTTCTAGTGTTTCGAACAGTTTAAACCTGAAATCTGACATCACACCTTCATGTTGTGCTGTCCTCAGTAATACTATCTAAAGAAAGAATCTCTGACCTTGAAGACAAAAACCTCTGATTTAGTCAAAGCAACTGAAAAGAACAGAGGAACAACCATTAAAAATGAGGACAATATGGGACCAGCAGATTGCATAATGGTTACATCACTGGATTCTCATGTAGCTAGCTGCAGTTCCAGTCCCAGACCAGTCGGCTTAAAACTCATACTGCACGCGTGTGCGTGTGTGCCCAAAGTCTGGAGAGGAGAATGGAGAAGGGATTGTGGCATGGTCATCTCCCCTGGGGGATGATTTTTCACTTTCTGTTTCTCTTTTTCTGTCTCTCTGGTGAGCACATGAGCCCTATAGCAAAAATCTCTTAAAAAAATGAAGACACTATATGGGAAATCCTGAACACCATGAAACACCCAAATAGCCACATAATAGGTATTTCAGAAGACAAAGAAACAGGTAAAAGCATTGAAAATATCTTTTGTAATATATCAGCTGAAAACTTGCCAAATTTAGAGGCATGCACACATCAAAATTCAGGAGATACAAAGGACATCAAATAAAACATAAGAAGAGCCTCTCCAAGGGACTGGCAGGTGGCATATAAATAAATAAATAAATAAATAAAGTTATTTAAAATATTTTTTTAAAAAAAGAAGAGCCTCTCCAAGGCATATGATAACCAAATTGGTAAAAAAATAAAAGACAAAGACAGAATTCTAAAAATGGCAAAAGAGAAATACCAGTTTACTTACAAAGCATACCTCAGTAGACTAACATTAGATCTTTCATCTGAAACAATGCAAGTAAGGAAAGAATGGGAAGACATATTTGAAATTCTGAAAGAAAAGCAATTTCAGCTAACAAGATTATCTTTCAAATGGGAAGGAGAAGTAAAATTATTTCCAGATAAACAAATGCTCAAAGAATTCAACAGAATTAACCCAGCTTTTAAGGTAATACTTAAGGGATTACTATACTAGGAAAGATAAAGAGAGAAAAATAGAACCAAGAAAACACAAAACAACTAGAAAAAAAGATAAGTCCACACATATTGATAATAATGTTGAATGTTGGGACTAATGTAGTTTCAACAATTTTACACACAAGTGGGTTTAAATATAAATCCACCAGTTGTTTGATAGACAATTGTCTTCCCAGGTTTCAAATTAAATATTTATTATAACCATTACTCGTCATACGGAACTAGGTAATAGAGAAAAACTCCAAAATGTCACAGCTGAGTCTTTCTTTGGACTGAATTAAAAAAAAAAAAAGATTTTTTCAGATTATAAACTTATATCCCACAGTCCTCCACATGGAAATTACAAATTCTTCTTTCATTTGCTATGTTAAGATTACCTTTGTTGGACCAGCAGTTAG
Source organism: Tupaia belangeri chinensis (assembly GCF_000334495.1). Lineage (NCBI taxonomy): Eukaryota > Metazoa > Chordata > Mammalia > Scandentia > Tupaiidae > Tupaia > Tupaia belangeri. The sequence goes on from NW_006159816.1 coordinate 282,490, forward strand.
CGTAATGGCTATGTCGCTGGACTTCCTAGAAAATACTTGCAGAATAATCATTGGAGAGAGCTTCGAATGTTTACAGCATAAAGTTCAATGTTAAAGGTGGTGAATATGTTTACATCCTCCATTTGTTTATTACATTTGTTTATTATTTATTACACAATGCTTTTAAAGACCACTCTGTAACCTACAAAGATGTGTGATGATTTTATGTAAGTCATAAGTTACAAAAAATATTTAAAGAAAAGAAAAAAAGAACAAACTATTAATTAACACCACACTGACTTAAGGCTCAGTCAAGTAAAACAGCCCTAAATTAAATGGTTAAATATATGCACTACTTATACTGAATCTACTGTTTGACTATTAAAAGTTTGTTTTTAACAAATATGTCCTTTAAAGACAAAATTTATCTCATTTAAGTTTTAACCCAGAAGTTCAATAACAGACATGAAGTCCACAGTCTTATTGGCAAAACTGACATACAATGTCTTTGAGTCACGATGCTCAAGGTTAAGAGTGATTCATGGGCCATCTTTACATTTTTACATGTTCAACTCGAGTTAAAAGTCTCTAGTCACTAGTTTTTCATTCCTTCAAACTTTCTGAAGACAGAGTGTGCCACAGACATAAGACTTCTGTTTCTCCCTCTATTATTTTTTTTTCAAACAGAAACATTTCTCAACTATCTACATGTTCCAAAAGGGGAATTATTTTGGAGATGACCACTTCTTCAGAGTGGTCTGAGGGCATGACGGCTCTATCATGTGTTAACTTCCAGGCACTCAGTTCATTTGGGGCTTATTCCAGTTTGTCTTTAGCTTATGTCAGTTCACCTTTAATTTTTAGGAAAAGCAAGTTGATCACTGGGTCTACCATTCTTGATTTCAGTCGGAACACTTGCTTGAGGTACTGGATTTGAGTAGTTCACTTGCAACTCTTGTTTTCTGGTTGCTAGTTGCATTACAAAGATGTTTTCCCTGCTTGCAGATTCTTGTGGTTGTTGCTTTAGTTTTTCTGCAGGCTCCCTTAAGTCAGTGATCTCACTGGAGTTAAGATCTGTGTACTTGCCTTCCGAAACTCACACATATGCTTCATATTGTTTCCATCCTTTTGGGAAGAAGCTCTCGGTTGGTCATCTAGAATTGTTGGGCTACTGGTGTGATGGTGGCTGACGTGGCTGGATCCCACACGGCCAGTTAGAGTCCTGAAGGGTAAAAGCACGCTGGGCACAGGTACAGGCATGCCTCGAATCTGAGGAATACCCTCTAGGAGATCGCCACAGTCACCTGCCTGTGACCTGGCCCTGAGGGACAAAAGGCGAAGGGTGGCCTCCAGCCTAGCCTAATCAGGGCTTGGAGGTGTAAAGGAGAGCTGCTTCTGTGTGGCATGTCCTGGTCCTTTCCTGGAGTCTAGTCCACACCTGTGGCTGTTAGGGCTTGACTCATGTAATTTTAATACTTTCTATTCTTTTCAGAAACTGATACAACACACAATGTTAGTTATGCATATCTATTTTTATCCTCTTTCATGAGTTACAATATATAAACTTTTGCAAATATGAGCAACTCTTATTTTTTGTGTCTCATATTCTTTTTTATGCACAGTGAATAGCTATGAGTTCATATACTATAATATAAATGTAACATCTCTCCGATGAAATTTTAAGTTCCAAAGCATAACTCCTTGGAATTTTGAAAAACAAAGCAATAATATTAAAAAGAATGAGACTGATTTGATCTTACAAGTTATTGATTAAATCAAACAGCAGGGGATTTTCATTTCTTTAGTAATGTTGTTTATTTTATTAAAAAAAATATTTGAGAACAAGCTTGATGTCATTGGTGTATTGTTTCCTGCCATGAGCTTTTATGGGCTGACCCCTGGCTAACAAGCACACAATCTGAGGTGGAATCATGGATCGGTCAGTCCTGAATTCCGTTTGTGGAAGATTTTATAGCTTAGTTCTTCAATGGAAAACTTTCTGGCTTAATATGGCACTTCATGTCCCCAATTACTTTTATTCTTTTTCTTTGTCCATTTCTTTATCCTCTCTGGTTAATGAATTTTCGTGTTGGTACTTTGAGAATACATTCTTCAAGATGCTCATAATTCCTCTGGAGGTAAAAAATGATAGAGAACAGTTGGCAGTGAGAGTAGTTAAAGATAATGCCAGTGATGATAATAGCATGATGGTTTTCTAAAAATTTTGCCAGAGGGTACATGTGCTTGCTGTAGAAACAGAGAGAGAGAGAGAGAGAGAGAGTTGCAAATATGAGCAACTCTTATTTTTTGTGTCTCATATTCTTTTTTATGCACAGTGAATAGCTATGAGTTCATATACTATAATATAAATGTAACATCTCTCCGATGAAATTTTAAGTTCCAAAGCATAACTCCTTGGAATTTTGAAAAACAAAGCAATAATATTAAAAAGAATGAGACTGATTTGATCTTACAAGTTATTGATTAAATCAAACAGCAGGGGATTTTCATTTCTTTAGTAATGTTGTTTATTTTATTAAAAAAAATATTTGAGAACAAGCTTGATGTCATTGGTGTATTGTTTCCTGCCATGAGCTTTTATGGGCTGACCCCTGGCTAACAAGCACACAATCTGAGGTGGAATCATGGATCGGTCAGTCCTGAATTCCGTTTGTGGAAGATTTTATAGCTTAGTTCTTCAATGGAAAACTTTCTGGCTTAATATGGCACTTCATGTCCCCAATTACTTTTATTCTTTTTCTTTGTCCATTTCTTTATCCTCTCTGGTTAATGAATTTTCGTGTTGGTACTTTGAGAATACATTCTTCAAGATGCTCATAATTCCTCTGGAGGTAAAAAATGATAGAGAACAGTTGGCAGTGAGAGTAGTTAAAGATAATGCCAGTGATGATAATAGCATGATGGTTTTCTAAAAATTTTGCCAGAGGGTACATGTGCTTGCTGTAGAAACAGAGAGAGAGAGAGAGAGAGAGAGAGAGAGAGAGAGAGAGAGAGAGAAAGCCCTATTCCCCACAGGGGAAATGGTCACACACTCCCTTGTCTTCTATTGTCATGTGGAGTTCAACTGCCTTAAGCACCATGCCTCAGGCCCATAATGTGCCAATTAAAAAGCCAATATTTATTGTGCTCCTGCCATGTGCCTGGAACTGTGCTCAGAAATTTATATTTTTATATTATCTAATTTAATCTTGATAACTCTATGAGGTAAAAATAATTTTAGCTAGCATGCAGTCAGTATTGTAAGTACTAACAATTTATATGAACTAATATGGATTATCTAAATTGGCTTAATATAGGATGCTATAATGACTAAAGTCCAAATATTCTTTTAAAATCATTAAAATGCTACATACATTACATTATAAAGTTGTCAGAATCTATTGTTAGGGAAGCCTTATATAGTAGTGATTTTTCTCAAGTTCGTTTTACACATATGAAAGCAGACATAGAGATATAAAAAAAATTATTCAGAAATAGCTAATAAGTTGCAGAACCAATATTCAAGCCCAGAGCTTTCTCATTTCTGATTTTGTGAAGGTTAACACTTTATGGTTCTGCCTAGTAATAGAAATAAAGGTAAAAATGCCAAGCGTTGAGTGCCTCTCAGAGAATGTGGAAAACAAGCCTCTACAGAATAAAACTTGAACACACACACTTTTGCCTTTCAGCATGAAATGCTGTTGGCAATATTTGAAACTCAAATATTCTCCTTTGCTGAAGGAGTAGGACAGATGTAATGAAGCGAATGAGACAATTCCCTCCTCCTGTTCTTTTCACTATTAATGGTACGTAATACATTTTTCACTGAGGTGTTTTTGTTTTTTGAAAAGCTGAGTTGACTTTCTTTTTTGGAATATTTTTCCTGGCTTAGCTTACGTGTTTGGCAGGGACACTTCCACATTTTGGTATGTTGTCATATTATGCTTTTATTCACAGGTTATTACAAGGTTTGACAAGACTAGTGTCCTAAGGTGATCTGGAAGGATTTCCTGACATGTGTGTCTGTACATGCATACACATTGTGTACTCCTAAAGATAGTACAGTTCTATCAGCCTCCAAGAGTTATTACTTTGAATTTATACTTACATTTGAAATTATAGAGAAAAATTAACTTTGAACTTGTGAAAGAGGAAAAGAACAATGTCTTACTATATCTTGTGACCTCATATTCTCCAGAGAAAAATACAGGGTCTAAACCAGATGATCTCTATAGTATCATTCCACACCATTCCCACAAATCATGTTTTACCTGCCATTAGATGAAATGAAGGTAGTTTATGACAAAACTGAGGTCTAGATAGTCTTTAAATTTAAAAATAAATGACTTAGACTTCAGCCATAAAACCACACTAAATTAAACCAACTTAGAACTCTTCTGAAGCGAACTGTAAATGAATGCATTTGTTGGTAGATATAAATTGGCTGCCATGCAGTCATTAGCAGTGGGTGATCGTTTTTTTGGATGTAATGTGGAAAGAACAGAGAGCTGTTTTGGAATGCCTTTGAAGATTTTTTTTCTTTCAGTTCAAAATATCTGAGATTCTTTACAATTTTCAGGGCAGAATGGTCTATAAATTCTGCTGCTTCTAAAAAGTCACCTACACTTCAAAATTATGGAGTTTCAGGGTACCTAAAACTGTCTTTAAAATCTACTTTCAATACAACAGAAAATTCAAATGATAAGACTAAGCAACTGACGTGATTTTATTAATTACTTTACTTGAAGCATATGCTCCAACATGATTCAAATGTTTTAAAATAAGAAGAGAAGAAAGGATAGAAAGAAGGAAGAGAGGAAATCAGAAGTTACTGAGTACGCTGAGTGTGCCAAGCATGAGTGTTGGGATCTTCGAATGTTAGAAAAGTCACGGAAATGCATAATTAGAAGGTTCAGTGAGCTTTTAATGTAGCATTAAAATGTTAAAATGCAACTTGTGGTCATATGGCATGACTGGAATTCAGGAAAAGAGCAGGGACACCCAGGGGTGTGGAGCAAGATCACATAGTTAAGGAGATAAAGCCAGAGCTCCAAGAAAAGCTTGTGTTTTAGTCCTATAATGTCAAAAACCTGTCCAGTACTCATGCTCCTCAGCAAACAGTAAATGACAGATGATGGACGGAATGTCAATCACAAGCAGTTTTGACTCTGAAGAGTTACATTTGATATTTGTATGTTCATTCATTCATCCATTTATTCATCAGCCAATTATTATCTATAATATTTGAGAACCTAGTCAGAAAACAAGTCATGGATGTTAGAAACGGAAGTTCTTTGTAGAAGGTGAGTCTTGCTATCAGAAAGTATAGAGGCCTGGGGTTGTTCAGAGGGAGCGAATGGGGCATCAGTGAAAATATGGCTTAAAACAATGAACTTTGTGCTTGGGTTTACAGGACAGACAGGGAAAAGGGGTGTTTCATAAAATGAATTCCTATCTCCAGGTGTGGCCAAGCAGCATCCTTCCTGGGAAGTACAAGGACTCCTACTTGGAGGTGGTCTCCAGCATGTTTCTCTTCTTCCTCTCTGCTGAGGGTGCTTACTGCCTTCAGCTCAAAGGGCTCTTCATGAACTGAACTCAGAGTTGCAGAGAAGGGTTGGTGGGAGGTATCAAAATTTGATGGGAATGGTAAGAAATAGGGGGGCAAGTGTATGGTTTACAGTCTGGAAAATCTACCAACTAATCATGATATACTCTTCTCATAAGACCATGCCCCTCCATCACCCACTCGGAATTTTTTTTTTTTAAACAGGTTTTTTCCTATAGGGCACGTGTGCTCGTGAGAGAGACAGAGAGACAGAAAGCAAGAAATCATCTCCTGGGGGGATGGCCACGCCACAATCCCTTCTCCTCCATTCTTCTCTTGGGATCTATGGCACACACACGTGTCCAACGTGAGTTTAAGCCACTGGGCCCGGGATTCAAACCGCAGTCAACTACAAGGGAGTCCAGCGACCCAGCCACTATGCTAACTGCTGGTCACTAGAATTGTTTCTTTTTTTTGGTAAGATATTTTGCTATAGGGTGCATGTACACACCAGAGAGACAGAGAAACAGGACATGGGAAATTACCATCCAGGATGGATGACCAGATCACAGTCTCCTCTCCTTCATTCTCCTTTCAGGACTTTGGGCATACACACACATACATGTGCCCAGTGTGAGTTTTAAGATGCTGGGTCCAGGACTCAAATCACAGTGGGCCACATGCAAGTCCAGTGCCATAACGACTATGCTACATGCTGGCCTCCCCCCACTCAGAAATCAGAAATTATTGCTCATAGACAACATAAGACATAAGGATGCCAGAAATAAGTGCAACATTATCTAGAGATCAAGAAGAATGCTATCATTCACAAGGAAATACAGTGTGATTAAAGAGTGGTATGGGAAATATGAGCATAGAACATACATGGGGTAGCACAGTGATCCTGTTTGCACCTGGGAATTTCCCTGGACGTGCCTGTGCTTATAGCTGTGATATGGCCTGACTGAGACTAGGGGGGGCGGATTGCAGTGTCAGCACCCTGGTTGGGGTGCCTCTCTCTGATTGTCCATCTTGATCTGTTTGTCTCTCTGTCTCTCATAGAAGAAATGAATTAAAAGTAACCCAAACATATATGCATATGTGTGTGTATTGTGTTTGTTCAAATAAAAATAATCTCAAAGTAAACATTTTTCCAGTGGTCAGCCTTCTGATGTTCATCAATTCTAAGTGTAATTTCAGTGTGTTTTATATGTAGATGAAAATAAAAACATTTTGTGCTGGTTTATTACATATGAGATGTTTTTTCTTTTTTTTTAAACTTTATTTATTTATTTGTTTATTTATTTATTGTAATTGACCAGAGATGGACAGAGTGAAAGCGAGAGTGAGAGAGAGAGCGAAAGTGAGAAAGCAAACTGCCAGGTCCTGCACTCAAACCATGGTCAGCCATGTGGGAGTCCAGCACCCTTAACCACCATGCCACCTGCCAGCCCCAGATATTAGATATTTTCTTAGTGATCTACATATACTGTTTTATTTTAAGAACACAGAAATTCCAAGGTATGGTGATGATCATGTGCCCTTATTTGCAGATGAGAAAATTGTAACCTAGCTCTTTCAAATAACTTCCCAGAGATCACATATTTTATTAGAGGGGGAGCTGGGATTCCAGCTAGACAGGCCACTCTAGAGTATATGCTCTCAGTTCGATATCAAAGAAGACTGCTGACTCATTTAAACACACATCAAATTTATATTTAATCATTTGAATAAAACATTCCACAAGTATGATACAATTAATTAACAAAACAGCAAAATTAGCAAATATGTTCATTTTTTTCCTTACATTTGCATTTATGAAGCAAATTGACAACTTGAATTACTCTTTGTTTTGAAATAAATGAGTAAGTGGATTATCCATCCTCATTTCTTTTATTTTTTAAAAAGAATTATTTTATTTAACTTTATTTATTTATTTTAATTTGACCAGAGAGGGACAGAGCAAAAGCAAGAGTGAGAGAGAGAAAGTGAGAAAGCAAGCTACCAGATCTGGGACTTGAACCACAGTAAGCCATGTGGGGATCCCGCACCCTTAACCATATGACCACCATGTGGGAATCCAGCGCCCTTAACCATATGACCATGGGGCTCGTCATATCACAGCTGGCTCCCCATCTTCATTTCTTAATCATACATTTCAGACAGAGTTCTTAGTCTCAGTCAAGGGATGTTGTAAGCACTCTTGACCAAAACAGACCATGCTTAATTTAACAAATGTTCAGTGGCAATACACTTTCTCTCTACTCTGACTTGATTTTGTGTGTGGTAAACAGCATTCCTTTGTGTGGTCACTGCTTAAGATGAATATATCTTTGTCCTGTGTTAACTGAGTCTTGTGAGTTTTGACTTCACTGGTACGCTGTCCTAAGAGCTGAGAAGTCCGCGATCTCTTCCAGGCAGGAGAATGGGTAACTGTACCCACCTTTTATCAAGTTAGCATCTGGGAAACTATTGCTAATGCTTTTACTTTTTAATTAATGGTTTCTGGCTATTATATTTAAAATATTTATATAATAATAAAAGCTGTGATGACAAACACAATGCCATCACTATAATTTAAATTGAAATGAACTTAAAAACTTGTACTTTTATCTTGCATATTAGCATTTTAAATAGTGATAAATACTGAATATTCATGGCTCAGCATGTTACCTCATTATTATCTTCACTAACTGCCTAATGAGGTTCCCTGAAATTTTCTTTTGATGCTAAAGGCCCTTGACCACATTGAAAACATTTTAAAATATGAAGTGATGATTGAGGGTTAAAGAAAATAATTTTAGGAGGTATGTGCAGTTTTATGCCAACATACTGATCTTTAAAACAGCCCAAATATTTTTAAGCTTCAATAATGGAAAAAACAACAAAAAAAACAGGAATGAAACAGGAAATATTTAAATTGTTATTGCCCTAGGCTTAAACTGATTCAAATAATGGTATCAAAAGCTGTATAATATTTTGGCTCTTAATATTATATAAATGGTTGAATTATATTCTTGGACTATAGACTTTCTTGTTTTGTATAGCCTTCACATTGAAGCTAATTTTATTTTTATTAGCACAAAATATTTTCCTTTAAACTCTCAGATCATTTCTCTAAAACAATATTTATTCTTTTATACTCTCCTGAAGGGAATCACCAACATTCATGGAACCTCAAAAAAATAATCCTGTTTAGAAGCAAAACAATGTCATCTGATTCTATGTCAGATGGGAAAATGGAATGTTTATTTTGAGGAGATAGCTCAAGGCATAAACTATTTACCCCAAGTGACTTGTTTTACTGTTGTTTTAAAATCAGTGAAAAGCTGATTTTAGGCTATTCTAGCAACCCTGATAAAGTCTTAATATTTATATTTAGAAGGAATGTCCTTTATATTTCCTCATTATCTTTTGGAAACATTTATATAACTATATCATCAGGAACTGATGTTAAGAAGGTAAATGTATTTACTTTTAGTCTATATTAGAATTAAATACGGAGAAAAATACACCACTTTCCAGCCCACAGACTCATTTAATCACACTGAATGCTCAACCATCACATTATGCATTTCCAAACATAATTATAGTATGACCCAACATAGTCCAAAATTCCATTTTCTAAAGCCAATGAAAACAATTTTTGGCCCAGATCCAAAGTATGCCAAGTTTTACTTGTGTATCTCAGGACTGTTTTAGCATACTAAACCCCAAAGGGTTAGCTATCTTTTGCACTCTTTTTCCTTGTCCTATTTAAGACAGAATGCTGAATTACATACTGAAGATTCTCTTTGAAAAAAAAAAAGTTATATAGTTATATATGCATACCTGTATGTGTGGCTAGACAGAGCTTTCTTTCAGTAAATAATAGCTTATAGGGGTTATTGTCTTGGTGCTTCTCCTCCATTCTCCTCTATGGATTTTAGGCATGCATGCACACCTGCCCGTTGCTACTGACCTGTCATTTTTAAGTCTCCTCAGTGGACAGAGCAGGAAATAGATATACATATACATCTAGACAGAAACATAGCTAAGAAGAGGCGTGGAGTACTCCTCAAACTCAAAATTCATAGGTAGCATTTTGCTAAAGGATAGTATGCAGTTCTTTATTACCGATCTACTTTATACAGGTAGTGTTAAAGAAAAGTACAGAATATTAACATGAGTTATTCTCTCACTACTACACAAAATAAGCCAGGAAAGTTATAGTTGATGATGGACCAGAAGAACTAAAAGAGCTATTGTGTTAATGCTGTAGATGCCTTAGAAATGGAAATAAAGATGCTCAATAGCCACAAAGAAAGAGTATTTCTCTTACAATTCATTCTAAGAGTAAGAAATGGGCACATAGAAGGTTGACTGAAATCTATAAATGTTTGGAGGAAGAGTATTAAGTACACATATTCTAGGCAAGGGAATTTATAATCCCTAAATTCCTAGAGAGAGAATAAAGGGATTTAGGTCCAATTTGGCTGAAGCCTAAAAATGTGTATCTATGTAGGAATTGAGTAGGTGGGGAAAGTTTTAAAATACAGCTACAGGGACCAGCAGTTAGCATAATGCCTATGTTGCTGGACTCCCATGTAGTCGACTGTGGTTCAAGTCCCAGACCCAGTGGCTTAAACTCACACTGAGTGCGTGTGTGTGTGTGTGTGTACCCAAGATCCTAGGAGGAGAATGGAGGAGAAGGGATTGCAGTGTGGCCATCCCCCCTGGGGGGTGATTTCTCACTTTCTGTCTCTCTTTCTCTTTCTGTCTTTCTGGCGAGTGCACGTGCCCTATAGGAATGACCTCACCCCCGCCCCCCCCCCAAAAAAAAAAAGAAAAGAAAATAGAGCTACAATACATTCTACATATATGTGACTTATGAAGTTTAAATATATTATATATTTTATTTGTACAATGTGATATTGAAAGTTTATCATCTTGAGTGCATTTAAGCCACTGAAAGCTTTTAAGCAAATGGGAATTTGATCTTCATAGAGTTTTATTTAGTTGACTCTTAATATCTATAAACATACTTATTTTTTAAAAAAAAATTTAGAGGATTTTGCCTTAGGGCATGTGTGTGCTTGCCAAGGAGAAAGACAAAGACAGTGAGAGAGAAAGAGAGAAATCACCCCTGAGGATGGCCACTCCACAATCCCTTCTCCTCCATTCTCCTCTATGGATTTTGGGCATGCATGCACATGTGCCCAGAATGAGTTTTAAGCCATTGGTTCTGGGACTCAAACCACTGTTGGCCATGTGGGAGTCCAGCAATGTAATTGCTAAACCATCTGCTGGCCCCCAAAAAACATGTGTGATAGAGAAGGAAAGAGAGAAGGACTCAGTGCTGCAATCCTCCAGCCCTCAGTAGTTTTTGCCATAAGCCGGCTGCCACCACATCCATATTTCTCTTTAAGACAGGAAGTTTTGCATATTTCAGGAAAATTAGAAAAACATAGTAAATGAGTTTAAAGTTGGAAGGCAAGTTTTTCTTAAAGAGCACAGGGAAACCTTGGTGAAAGAGGAACATTTTGTTTAGAATTAATATTCAACAAAGTTGAAGAGTACTCATTTTAGTTAATACTGACTGTTTTGTTTTGTTTGTAAATCACTGTGAACATAAACAATACACAAATTTCATTGTCCCAAACTTTATAAATTTGCTTCTGAATTGCAGTATAATGAAGATGTTTTGTAGCAATAGTTATCAGGAGATAAAAAATTTCAAGATAATGAATTATACATTTTCTTTGACTTCAAATTCTAAGATTTTAAGATAATTTAAAAGTTAAAGTTGTACATGTTTTCAAAAAAACTTTTGGATTTAATATAATTTTGGAGTTAAAATTGCAAAGTGCAAACAACTTTGGGAACAGTTCTTTATATTTTGTTCCCTTTATTCTCTCATCCATTCTCTACACATGTTTAATTAAACATGCATATAGATGGGAGTTTTTATTATATAAGTACAATAAAATTAAATAGGTATTACATAGTGCATACAAGTTTTAATCAATCATTTGCATTGCTACCGTCCAGTTACTAAAACCAAAACATTGAAACTTATATAATACTATCTAATTTTCAGTTTTTATTTAAATTTTGCCTTTGTCTCAATAATATCCATGTCGTTCCTAGTTCAGGATCAAATCTAAGATGACATATTATGTTTAATTATGTCACTTTAGTTTTTTAGGGTTTTTTTTGAAAGATTTTTGCTATAGGGCACATGTGCTTGTCAGATAGACAGAGAGAAACAGAGAGACAGAGAGCGAGAAATCACCCCTTAGAGGGGATGGCCACGCCACAATCCCTTCTCCTCCATTCTCCTCTCTGGATCTTGGGCATGTACGCACACGTGCCCGGCGTGAGTTTTAAGCCACCGGGTCTGGGACTCGAACCACGGTTGACTACATGGGAGTCCAGTGATGTAGCCATTATGCTAACTGCTGATCCCTCACTTTAGTTTTATAATATTAGAGCAGTTCTTCAACATTTAGTTTTATTTTTTGACCTTAACATTTTTAGAGCATAGGCCAATTATGTGTCGACTATACTTCACTTTGGTGTGTATTTCTAGACATAAGAAATTAAAATTTTGGAGCCAGCTGGTAGCATGATGATTAACATGACTGGATTTCACACAGCCAACTGTGGTCCATGTTCTAGACTCAGTGGCTTGAGAAACACACCAGACGTGTTGCCCAAGAGGAGAATAGAGAAGAGATTGTGGCATGACCATCCCCGCTGGAGGCGCTTTCTCACTTTTCCTCTCTCTGTCTCTCTCTTAATATACATGCCCTTTAATAAAAAAATTGATTAAAAATTTATAGAAAGATACTTGGAGACTACGGAAATATCCTATTTCTCTCTCATCAAATATTTATCCACTAGTTTTAATATTCATTGCTTTCTTAGCTCCATAATTCCTTTGGTATTTATTACTTGATATTTTCCTGCATGGAAGAGCTTTCTTTCTAATATTTCATTCATTTATTACATCAGTAATGAGCCACGAATTTTTATTTTATCCAATGGGTAGCACATTGCTATCATTACTTATTTCAGTGCTCAGATTGTTCTGGATTGGATCAATGGAGCTTCTTCAGGCTGATTTCTGTGTTTTTTGGATCTTTCCCCATCATTCATTCTTTGAATATATTCTTACTTTCTAGAAAAAAATATATTCCAGGTTTATCTTACATGTTCTCTGTTCAACCCTAGATTAAGCCTGTTTTAAAAGAAATCCTGATTACTTTTAGCAGTGAATGGTGTGTAGAAACCATAATTTAGGGGTGGAGTGTGCTAATTGTCATTGGTGTTCTTGGCTTCTCAGTCTTCTCAATAGACATAGCTAGGAATATATATATATATATA
>NW_006159816.1:312637-313100 GCF_000334495.1 Tupaia belangeri chinensis
ATCTTTTCAATGCTATAATATATACTCTAGTCTTCCCCTTTCCAAATGTGGAATTTCTTTATTCTATCATGAGAAACCTGGCTACAATTTTCCTCAATATTTCTATGTTCAATTCAATAGAAGATTTTTTTTTTTTAAATTGCCAGTGGGCAAGTATGCTTGTGAGAGAGAACGAGAAAGAGAGAGAGAATGGAAAGACAGAGTGAGAAAGCACCTCCGATAGGATGTGTTCATGCCACGATAACTTTCCTTTCGTTTCTTCATCCCCTCAGGATTTTCAGCACATATATACATGTGCCCAGAATGTTTTTAAAGCTGTTTGGTCCAGGACTAAAACTATGGAGAGCCATACGGGATCCAACTTCCAATTCATAGCACTTAAGTACTGTGCTCCAGAGCTGTCCTTATAAGATTTTTATATATAAAGTGATTATATACATGAATACATTATGTAAAAAAATCA
>NW_006159816.1:313131-365735 GCF_000334495.1 Tupaia belangeri chinensis
AAGAGAAAAAGACTGAGGAAAAATTGGTATTACTCAATGTTTAAACATATTAAAAGTCATAGTAATTAAACCAGTGTGGTGTTAGTACATAAAACGAACACAACGGAAGAGAAATAGAGCCAAGTAAACATGAAGATAAACTGTATGATAATAGTCACATTTCAGGATAGAGGAGCAAACAGAAATTTGAACAACTTGGAATATTAAGTTATAATACTGAGAGTTTGCCTTAAATATTACCTACTGTTAATCCATTTTCCAAAAAAGCAGTATTTCTACTTGGTATATATCTTTCTTTTTTAAAATGATACAGAGAAAACATTGAGTGTTATTTTTTCGTGAATTAAAAACACAAACAAGCATTTACTATTACTGAATGGGAATATTTAACAGCTAAAGATAGCTTGGAAGAATAGGTAGCTGACTATGTATTATGATTTCAAGGACATTCATAGCTAAATAGCACCCCATCAATCTGCCATAAGTGTTTTTGATAATCATGCCCTAGAATATAATAGCTTGTCCTGCTATTATATGATCTGCTAATATATTAGTAGATGTGATTTGGTTGTCAGGACAGCTGGCTCACAGTATCATTTTGAGCCATTAAAACACAGAATAGGCTTTCATAAAAATCAGGATGAGAAGAAAACTTGTAGAATATTGATTTGATGGTTGCAACAGTTTAGGACTTGAACTTTCAGAAATCAAAATGGGACATTGAGATTTTGGAAGCAAATCTTGAAAGAAAGATGAAGGTATATTTGAAACAATCTGTGCTTATTTAAATCATATGTCCAGAGTCAGTAGAGCCTTATTCTTTCTATAGAAACAAAAACTGTAAAAGAAGGGTGTCCAAGTCAATGTCAAGCTGAAGAAGACACAGTTAGGGCAACTTTGCCCTGAGTATTTCTTGGATTCATACATTTTTTGAATTTCTTCACATCCTCCCAAGGAAAACATTCCTAGGAAACTTTAAATCTAAGCATTCAATTAGAAAACAAAAACAACTTCCTTGAGGCAAGATGTTTTCATGTAAACAGATGGTTCCATTTCATCTTCTTTGTGACCTCAAGTGTTTGTACAGTTAGCCCATAGCTTCCTTTGCATTTCTTTCACAAGTGACTGATGTGTGTGTTTGGTATACACACATCTCATCAGAAAAGTGATCCCAACCTTCATGGTTTGTTTTCTCGGCTGTAGAACTTTTGTCCTACTAAGCACCTGTTTCTTCTAGCACAGAAATTGCTTCCATTAAGGCCACTTGAGCAGAAACAGGTCTAGTTTCCCTGTCTTTGCTCTGCAGTTCTGGTCTCAGTGACACCTTCCTCCTGCTTGATATACCCTCTACTTTTGTTGTAGGACAAACTCCTCCTTTCTTGTCAGTCTCTAACACCTTCACTGGGGACTCATTACATCCCAACTCTTCAATTGCCAGCATTTTGTTCTCAGGCCTTTAGCCATGCTACCTCTGAGCAAGACCATCCGCATTCACAGTTTTAAGTTTAAGCAGTAGTATACCCATCTCTCCCCCTCCTACATTTAACATCTCTAGTGGACTTTTTTCATCATTCCCTTCTCCCAATTCAAATATCTTATTGCCCGTTAAATACCGCTATTTGAGCCAGCTCTTGGTATTGCGAACTCACTATGCCTCATCAATGCATTTTCCATCATACACCTTCTTTTTCTTATTACCAGATTTATCTTCTTGAACCATTCTCCAGGATAACAAAATAGAAACCTAAGAATTATCTCAGAATATTTCCTTCCTCATTTAGTACATCTCATTATTCACTAAGCTCTAAGTCTCTTCTCTGTTCATTTCTCCCCCATGTCTCTTTATTTATTTCTTTCGTGAGAAAGAGAGACATCCAGAGAGAAACAAACATGCAGAGAGGCAGAGAGAGAGACATTTCTAGCTTAGTCCTCATGCCATGATCTAGGGAGTATGCTCAGGAAGGTCCCAGGATTTGAACCTAGGACTTTTCCCATATGGGTCTAGTTGCATTACTACCATTCAGCCACTACCCCTGTTGATATCTCTTAAACATGTCCTTTGTCTTTCAGTGAATGTTTTTGCCACACTTTAAGTCACAATGTCACCGATACTACACTAACGGGCTTTCCTAATACCTCTGAATCTGCATTTGTAATCCTCAAAAATATTGTCTGCATTTTTATCAGCAAGATCTTCCAAAACTCCAAAACAGAAGGTACTCTTTCTTCATAGCCCACAACTGTCACCCCATTGCCTTTTGGATATAGCCTCAGCTTTTCGGTAGGCATAGATGATGTGACTTTGCTTAGAATGCCCAACTTCATTTCCTGCCACTCCTCATGCTTTTACCCTTAAGCCATACCAAGATACCTGCCACTTCCTGAATACTGTAGCACTTCATACTTCCACATTATTTTCCACCTTCTGGCTCACCCCAGTTTGTCTTTCTTGTAAACACTTCTCCCTGGTGAGCTTCTATAGTAATTACTGCCTAAATCTTGCTAAAACAGTGTAACTTCCTTTGTGAGTATTTCTTTCTCTCCCTTCTGAGCTTCTATTGTACATTTGATTTATTTCATGAATGGGTTTATTGAATTGTATTAAAATTACCGTTAGAAGTAGATTGTACTTTTTTTCCTCTTAAATTTAAGCTCCTCAATGAGAGGGGCTTTATTTTTTATTTAACAAATTATTTAATTTCATTATTTATCATCATCATCATCATTATTTTAATTTACTGCAGGGCACATGTGGCCCTTGGGGAAAGAGGGGACGTAAGCTGTTACTCCCACTATTTGAACCATGGTTGGGCATGTGGGAGTACAGTGCCTCAACCACTATGCCTCCTGCTGGCCCCCAAGAGGCTAGGTTTTAATAATCATTCTCCTAATACCTCATACATCCTTTGTCACGTTGGCAGAGACATTAAACTGTTACTTTTTGTTTGTTTAAAATGATTTATTTTACTTTACTTACTATTATTTTTTAATTTGAGCAGAGAGAGGCAGAGAGAAAGAGAAAGGGAAAGTGAGAAAGCAAGCCACCAGGTCTGAGATGCGAACTATACTTGGCCATGTGGGAGTTCAACACCTTAACTACCATTCCACCTGCTGGTCCCAAACTGTGTTACTTTTAAAGTTTATATGTAAAATTACTTATAATCAAAATTTTCTTTTTAAAAATAGTCTATTTCATCCACAAGAAATGAGAGACAGAGAGACAGAGAGAGCACTCTCACAGGCCTCCTGGTGCAATCTATCTTCAGCTTCTGTCAGCCCAGATCATGGGCATGGCCATCCCCAGGATGTGCAGGAAGACCTCAGGATATGAACCTAGGGCCTTCCCATGTGGGTCCAACATTGTTGTGTTAGTTTTTATACCTCCTGTTGGCTCAAAATTTACCTTTCAATATATTTTAGAAATGGGATCGGGGGACCAGCAGTTAGTGTAATAGCTATGTCGCTGGACTCCATGTAGTTGAGCGCGGTTCGCGTCTCGGACCCGGTGTCTTAAAACTCACACCAGGCGTGTGTGCGTGCATGCCCAAGATCCTGAGAGGAGAATGGAGGAGAAGGGATTGCGGCGTGGCCATCCCTCCTGGGCGGTGATTTCTCACTTTCTGTCTCTCTGTCTCTCTCTGTCTGGCGAGTGCACGCGCCCTATAGTGAAAATCTCTCAAAAAAAAAAAAAAAAGAAAAAAGAAATGGGATTGGGAAGGAACATATTGGTAAAGGCAGTGTACTCCCATATTGCCAACTCCTGTTCAATTTCTGGATCTGGAGGTTTAAAAATCATGCTGGGTACATGCGTGCACATTCCCAAAGTCCTAAGAGGAGGATGGAGGATTGTGGTGTGGCCAGTCCCCCTGGAGGGTGATTTCTCATTTTCCCTTTCTCTGTCTCTCTCCAGTCATTCTCTATGGCAAAAAACAAAAAACAAAAACAAAAAAAAGAAAAAAAGAAATGGTCCTATTTTTTGTGCCCATCATAGTCATTTTTCTTTCGTTTTTGAAACAGATTTTTTTCTTTGCATACTGCGTGAAGAAGTTGTTTTAATAAAAGACCTTTATCTTTAAATATAAGTAGCATTCAACAAGATGATGTTCTTATACTGTAGAGTTTCTTGAGGCTGGAGATCAAGGGAAGGGCAAATTCGCTTTCTCTAGCTGAAGGACACTGCTGGGTAAACCCTCCCTGAGAGGAGAATCAAGAGGACTTTTGCAATGGTTGGGGGAATGAATAACGTGACCTTCCAAGTCATTCAGATCCCAGGAGTCTGTGATTCTATTGGGTCTTCAGGAAAATCATGACACATTTTTGCATAGAAAAACATGCTATGACTTTCCAGACAACCTTATATTTATAACACACAACTTATTATCTCAATGAAAAAAAAAAAGATATCTGAGAGTTCCTATAGTAAAACAATATGCACATTCAAAACTTTCTGTATTTGCAGAACAACTCAGCAAAGTGGGTTCAGAATAGTCACAAATACAAGGCTAGAATTAATAAATATTCAGTCATCAGGAAAGTCATGACATGTTTTTTCTATCCAAACAGCAACCTAATAATATACTTGGAGCTCATCATTGCAGAAGAACTTATTCAGGAAACAGAGGCAACAGAAGAAAATAAAGATAGAAATACAAAATGATTGTAAGGAACAGTGAGAGGGAATCAAAGTGAATCATCATAGGTGGCCCCGACCAATGGGAATAGTAGTTAGACATTGGCTGGGGAGGAAAGTAGATCTAGTTTCAAATTCTTGCTTTGTCAGTCCCGGCTGTGCAATATTAGCTGTCTCTAAAACAGAGATTCTATTGGGCTGTAGGAAAAGTCTTGACGCATTTTTGAATAGAAACATGTAGAAAAATACGTCATGGTTTTTTTGACAACCCAGTAATTTCTACACCAGATTGTCATCAGGAGAAGTCGATGTGACAGGGTTCACAGGGCCCTTAACAATGCCTGGGACGTAGTGTGGGCTCTGTAAGTATAGTTCTTTGGTGGAAGATAGGGGCTAGGTAACCTCATAGAAAACTAGCTCTGAGTTTTCCAATCTGTGAATGAAGCCCATCTACACTTTTCAGTGAACACGCAACATCTTGTGACATGATTTTGAAAAAAGGTAGGGAATTTTAATCAGTAATTTTGCCAATGATTTGGGTTGTTATGGATATGAAAGTAAAGGGAAAACGTGGATACACACCTCAGTTTTAGAGAGCCATTCTGTATGTAGGGAATAGATCCACAACTTAATTTATATGTTTATTCTGATTTTATTTTTTTACTTCCCTGGAGTTTCTCAGAGATGTTTTGTCCAGAAGCCTTGTTCATTCTCTTTGCTCAATGAAGGTTAAACAGTAAGCAAATAGTAAAATTTAAACTTTAAAGCCTTCTGATATTTAGTTTTCTGCTTTTCTTGGTTCACTGATCTGTGCATGACCAAGGGTGTTACTGAACCCAAGTTTGCTGCCCATTTGCACGGTTTCCCTGTAACTGACAAAGAGTGTTCATAGGAAGAACTTTAATTTGGAGGGCAATTGAGAGGAGGCAAGAGTTAAAATTCAAATTTGCCTCTTTATTGAAGGAAATAGGAGGTTTTAAAGACTGTAAAAAGGCCACTGGGGATGTGGGCAAACATGATTGGTGACAGCAAATGGAGGAAATTGCCACTGGGAGGTCAGGTGCTGTCCGGTCACAGATGCTAAGTTTAAGGAAGTGGAGAAGCTAAGTGCAGCTTTAGCTCCTGTACGTCAGTCATTCTTACAGGCTTAGGAGAAAGGTCAGTGGTTTAGCTTGGCTGGAATTGGCTTAGACTGGCTAAGGGGCTGACCTCAGGTTCCAGCAAACCATCTCAAACAAAACACCTTGTGATCCACTGGTCATAGAGATGTTTTCTATAGAAGCAGTGGCAGGATCTAGTGACATGTTAACTAGACTACGTGCAGCTTTAAAGTAGGGAGCACATTTATTCATTGTTTACAGAAATAAATTTATGTATAGGATTGCTAGAATTTACCCCCAACAGGAAATTCCCAAACAGCAAATCCCCCTTCTGTTCGTTCATTTGTTTCTGCTATTGTGATTGCTTCTACGATCAGTGATTTACACAAGCAGAAACAGGTTAATAATCTCAACGATTATTTTTCTGTACTAAAGAGTCCTTTTTAACTCCTTCGGCATGCATACAAGGCTTATATTGTGAGAATGACCCTAATCAAACGAATGTGTCTCTGAAATAAAGTCTGAATTGCTGCTAGGGTTTCATTTACTTTAAGTCACCAGAGAAGTATATGTTTAAAGATATTATTGGGGACCAAAAGATGGTGCAGTGGTTATGTTGCTGGATTGTCACATGGCTAACAGCAGTTGGAGTCCCGCTCCTGGTGGCTTGAAACTCATGCTGGACGTGTGCATGTGTGTCCAAAATGCAAAGAAGAGAATGGAATGCCATTGGACTCCCATGTTTCAACAGCAGTTTGAGTCCTGGACCTGGTGGCTTGAAAGTCATGCCGGGCATGTGCGCATGTGTGCCCAAGATCCAAAGAGGAGAATGGAGGAGAAGGGCTTGCAGCATGACCATCCTTCACTTGCCTTCTCATTGTCTCTGTCTCTCTCTCAGCTAGTGCACACTCCTAAGGCAAAAACTTCTCAAAGAAAAAAAGATATTATCATCCAAGAAGTAATTTTTCTTTAAGGCTGTCACTAAGACTAATGATAGGATCATGGAGAGACAGTGCAATAAGTGAATAAGAACAAAGATGTCTACATCAGAATTAGATTCAAATCTTACTACTGTAACATTCCAGCTATTTATTCTAGCAAATTATGTAACTTTTCCAGTTTCCATGAGTATAAAATGAATATATGAGGATCGACCTTTTTCATGTGTTATATAGAATTAAATAAAATAATACAGTATAGTGCCTGACACGTAGTAAATGACCAACAAACATTTGTTAGTGCTTCTGCTTCTACACTTTCCACTAGGCAAGGGGAGAGAAAAGGGAATATGAGGGAAGAGGGTTATTTCCTGGGACCAAAGGACAAGGTGAAAGTTTATAATATTTGAAAAAGATGCAGAGAGAGTCTCTAAGGTAGACTTGATTTTCAGTATTCTGTTCTGATATTGGGCCAGGCATCAGATGATATAGTAGACAATGTGTCCAGTGTTCGGCTTGGAAAAATGTCACTGTCTAGGTTCAATTCTGTATGGAACTTGAATGCAGGTATTAATAAAATGAATATATAAATTGTGGAAACTATAGCATAACATGGGACAACTCATAGAAATGATGCATAGCTATGAAAAAGCAAGGTAGTAAATCAAGAGATGAAATTAGCAAAGAGAGATCATTGCAATGGACTTCAGTCAGGGAATCATCACTAGAAGCAAAGAGAAAAGCTGAAGCTAGGATGAGGTTTTGGAAGAGTGAATAGATGTGAGGGGACAAATTAATGTGGTCTGTATTTATTCTCTGCTAACTCACTTTTTGGAATGGTAATTGAATAGTCAGTGTTTTCTATACATTTGGTAAATGCATACAGAACCTATTATACATATTACTGAAAATTTGACAAACTCAGTGTCTGCTTCTTTTCAAAGTCAGCATGAGCCATGATTATCTATTGCTGTCTAGTTCCAAAAGCTTGAAAAAGTCAATAGGTTAGCATTTAGGAATTTTCCATTTACTGACATTGATTCATCTCATTTCTTGGAGGTAGGTTTTGTACATTTACTCATAGGCATTACTGGAAGCTCTAGAGACTTTTTGAAAACCTGCTAATTGAAACTAGAGTCATGTTGAAACCAAGCTTAAAACATGGAGGAAATGCTGGTAATGTTGACTCAGTACTGAAGCTAAGTTGATGATTCAGTGACATACTTTAGAGTTGCAGAGAAACTAAACCTCTGAACAACTTTCCACTGACTGAAGGATTGCAAAGAAGAATATCTTTGGCATGTTTGGACGGTAATGGAAACCTCTGGATCACATGCTTTTAAGCCGTGATATTACATGGATTATTTCCCTAATTACAACCCCTCTCATTGTGATGGTGCGAGCCACTGCAACTCTCTAAGTAAATGAGGAATGAACCACACTGCGTTGTTTCATCCACAATGTGCCCTTCAAGTTAAGTGTGGCTGCGTGGTGCTTGGGACTCATGGAACATTCTGTTTTCCTTCCCTCTTATCCTGCTTGCTGAATATCTATTCATTCTTCAAGTCCACTTTCAGTCATCTCCTTTTTAGTCCTTTGACTCAAAGAGAATGTTATATTAAGAAGGCCCTCCTTTTTCTTGTAATGTTCTTCTAACTATCCACTATGCAAAAGTACTTTCCTTTTATAGTAGGTTTATGTATTGCTTGATCGCACACTGAGCAGTGGGTGTTTGGTTATGAGAATCTCTTTTGAACAATCTCCTTTGTTGTTGTTGATGTTTTCACAGAATGTCACACCATTCAAAGGAAGTTGTTTGACTGCTATTACTAAAGGCTCTTAGAACTTCTGGGGGTGCTAATTGGATCCAATCAAACTTTAACTGACCTGCTTCTACACACCAGTAACACAGAGGAATGTCTCCTACTTTGTGAAGTAGACTGGTTCAATTCTGATGGATATAAATGACTGGAGAGAAAACCAATTTGGAAAGCAGATTTTTCTTGTCATTAGAAGCTATTAATTCAGACTTCTTTATTAATTCACTTAAGAAAATAGTAATTCTGATGTATTATGCTATTGAATAAGTAGCTAATATAAACTTTTAAGTCTGACACGCGAGTCAGTAGAGTCTAGTTTAAAAATATTGATTGGATAGAATCTACTTTTGCTCCCTGAGGTAGGATATCCAAAATATTTTTGAAATTGAAAACCATTTCCAAAGTGATTCTCAATTGTATTGTCAGCTGTAATTTTCCTATTTGATACGGTATGACTTGACCTTCTCTAAAATGTAAGCATTGACAATATAATAACATTAAGCAGAGGGATTTTAAGAGGTGATCATGCCATGTGAACTACTTCCTTCTTAATTAAGTTAAGGCCCTTTTAAAAGAGGCTTCATATAGACTTTGGCTGACTTGCTGTTCTGCCATGTGGGGACAGAGCATATGGTCCTCATTGGACAAGATGCTGGCCATCTGGATGGCCCTCACCTTGGATTTCCCAGGTTTCAGAAGTGTGAAGAAATAAATTTCCATTCTTTATAAATTACCCAGTCACAAGTATTCTGTTATAGCAGCATAAAACAGACTAAAACAACATTGTATTTGTTCTCATATATGTAAAGCCCAATTTAAAGAAGTTTTAGGACAAATATTTCAAGGTGAAAATCATATGTAAGTATGAGAAAATTTTAAAGCATTGGAAGAGATCAATGAAAGTCTGTTTTCAGGTTCATATAGTCACACATATGAGGCAAATATACTTTGGGTAGAACCTGACTGGGTTTTTTTTTTTTCATGGTAATCAGTAAGAGTTAAAAAGTCTGATCTTTTCCTCAGCAATTTCATATTGCAGAATGGGATAATTTGTTCATTGAATAGATGAAGTTGTAAACAAAAATTATTACATAGTCCATGAAACACACAGATTGTGTTACTTGCTATGAGGGGAACAAATTGCTGTATGCATACGAAATTCAGGTAGGGTTGTCATGAGAGACACACCTTTTAAAAGGTGACTCTTTAGCTGAAATATAAGCAGTAAACACGATGACAAATATTTCAGAGTGAGAGAGCAGTATGTATAGAAGAGGCAAAAAGGAGTGTAGAGTGCACAAGGACAAAATACTAATGTTTCTAGTCAGGAATGAATCAAAATATTAGGATCTTCAGGTGGAGTGTAGATAATGAAGGACCAGATCAGGCAGGGATTTGTTTGTTTGTTTGTTTGTTTTTTGCTTTTTTGTTAGAGAGGGTTTTGCTATAGGGCTTGTGCACTCACAAGAGAGACAGAAAGCAAGAAATTGCCCTCTAGGAGGTTGACCATGTCACAATTCCCTCTCCTCCGTTCTCCTCTCAGGATTTTGGGCACACACTCAAACACACCTGGCATGAGTTTCAAGCTACCGGGTCCTTCTGGGCCCCAGGCAGTTTTTGTTTTTGTTTTTGTTTTAATTAACAGAGAGTATACGTACTTATGTGTACATATGAAAAAGAGAAAACATCTCCAATGCGGCATGGTCGTGCTACAATTCTTTTTTCTTTTTCTTTCTTTCTTTCTTTCTTTCTTTCTTTCTTTCTTTCTTTCTTTCTTTCTTTCTTCTCTTTTGTTATTATTTTATTTTATTTTTTGAGAGGTTTTTGCTATAGGGTGTGCACTCACCAGAAAGAGAGAGACACGGAGAGACAGAAAGTGAGAAATAGACCCCCCCCAAGAGGGGGGGGGGATGGCCATACCACAATCCCTTCTCCTCCATTCTCCTCTCAGGACCTTGGGCACACACACACATATGCCTGGTGTGAGTTTAAGCCACCAGGTTTAGGACTTGAACCACAGTCCACTACATGGGAGTCCAGTGATATAGCTATTACACCAAATGCTGGTCTCTGCTACAATCCTTTTTCTTCCATTTCTTCATCCCATCAAGATTCTGGGCATGTACACACATGTGCCCAGTGTGTTTTTCAAGCTGCTGGGACTGGAATTTGACCTGCAGATAGCCAATGGTTCTGGTTCCATTAACAACCATAATACAGGCCTAGCCTAGTCAGCATATTAATATTATGATGCTGTGTACTCAACATGCACCTACTAAAATAAACAAATAAGAAAGTTTGATGCGGTGGAGATAATGTGATTTCTCTTCCTTCATTTTGGTGAATATGACCTTGTCTTGGTCCATTAGAGGCACTCATTTGCCTCATGCAGGGGTGGTGAGTAGGATTAGTGTTGACACAGATGAAACCAAAGATAAATAAGAAGTCCAGCTTTGAAAACCTTAATGGATATATTGAACCCTCTCTAACACAATAATCCTAGAAGTTAGATATCCTTAACACTAAAAAGGATTTCACAACTTTCTGAAGTTCTACTGAACATACATGATGAAGGCACATAGACTCCAATATTATGTTTATTATGAATCATGGACAAAGAGCACTCAGGAGATAAATTAAGAGATTTTTCTGACACATAGAATAGGGAAAGCATCTCTCTTCCCTGGTGACATATAAGAAGAGGACTCTCTAGTAAGGCCAGACAAATCTTACTGGTAAGCTGACATTCCAGGACCTAGGGTGGTGAAGATATTTCTTTGAAAGTAAAACCCTAAAGCAGATAAGCTTTTGCTGTAATTTAGTGAGTTAGCTACAATAAAGTAAGAAGGGTGTTAGAGTGTAGCCAATCCCAAGCCTTCCTCGGTGACCATGTGGGATGGAGGGCTCAGGAAGTATTATCAACCCGGGAAGGATTTCAGAAGTCAGTTGAGATGAGGGCAGTGTATCGATCATGAGCCTGCCTTGCCCACAGCAAGAGGTCATGATGATTCCACACAGACTGCAAAGCATGAATTGCCTCACTAGGAATCCAAATGGAGAATGTGGGTGAGGCTTAGAGGATCTGGTATCACCACTGAAAGTTTGGATTGGCTCATTCAGACTGAGTCATCTGAACAGAGCAGCAATGTATTTTGGCTATAAATGTTTGCGGTGAGCCAAGTGACCAAGCAGACGAAAGACGCTATTGCAGAGACCAGAAGACACAAAAGAGAGCAAGTCTGAGTCTGAGGCCATCCCTTTCCTGCCACGTCAAAGTCATAGAAACTCACCTCCTTATAAAGTTAGCTATGTCCTTGAAGAAAAACAGCACATTGGAAGAAATATGAAAGAGCGTACATTTTTTGGAAAAAGAATATTTATTTACAGAAGAAGATGATGAGGTGTCATTAATGATTATTTTATGTATTCATTCATTTAATTATCATTGAGTGTCTCAAATACCATGCCCATGGAATATAATGGATACTAATCCCTGCCTTTTCAGAGCTGACATTCTAGTGAGAGTAGTTTCAAGTTGAAGTTATGAGGAAACAACAAAACAACAGCTCAATTACGCAAATAAAAATGCTATGATTTATTTTCACATTTGTGTAGAGTGCTATATATTTTTTAAAAAACTATTTATTTTAACTTTATTTATTCATTCATTCATTTTAATTTGACCAGAGAGGGACAGAATGAGAGGGAGAAAGAGAGAGAGAGGGAAAGTGAGAAAACAAGCCACCAGGTCCAAACTGCAGTTGGCCCTGTGGGAGCCCAGTGCCATTAACCACCATGCCACCTGCTGGCCCTATAATGCTATATTTTTAATCCTACACCAATGAGGAAGAAAAGTAATATGGGAGTATGCATAAACTATTTATGGTTAAGAGAATCTAAAAATGACTACAGTTTATTCTTATTTGGGCACTAAATTGAAATAGTTAGACATTTTATCATAAGGTCAGTCATAGAGTTTTTTTTTTTTTTTTTTTTGAGAGAGAAATTTTTGCTATAGGGATTGTGTGCTCGCCAGAAAGACAGAGAGAGACAGAGAGATAGAAAGAGAGAAATCACCCCCAAGGGGGGACGGCCATGCCGCAATCCCTTTTCCTCCATTCTCCTCTCAGGATCTTGGGCACGCACGCACACGCGCCCGGCGTGAGTTTAAGACACCAGGTCCGGAACTCGAACTGCGGTCGGCTACATAGGAGTCCAGTGACATAACCACTATGCTAACTGCAGGTCCCATAGTCATAGAGTTTTAAGTTGAATAAGTATTGTTTGTTTGTTTTTTTGTTTTCTGGATATGATTTTAGAGATCACTTAGTCCAATCTTCTTTGGTCAGTAAGCAAAGTGACATACAGATAGTTGAAAAGAAAATTGCTGCTAGAGCTGGGGTTTAAATATATGCCCTTTAATGATAATAAGAACTCCCATTCATGTCTTAATAGGAAATATTCGTTGAATTGACTGTTCAGTTCACCTTGACATCTTGACTGTTTGGGAGGTATTCTTAAAGCTGACCCCAGAAAGTACTGGGAACACTAGGCTAGCTAGAGGGTGTGGTGGTTAAGGCAGCTGGATCTCACATGGCCAACTGTGTAGCTCAAGTCCCAGATTCGGTGACCTGAAAAACGTACCAGGTGGATGTGCATTCATGCCTAAAGTCCCAAGAGAAGAGTGGAGAAGAAGGAATTTCGATGTAGTCACCCCCCCAGGGGGTACTTTCTCACTTTCCCTCTCTTTGTCTCTGTTTCTCTACACACATACCCTGTAGCAATAAAAACAAACAAACAAAAGTATTAGGAACATGATGAGCAATGTTCTGATATTTAAATGAGCCAGAGGATTAGGAGGAGAATAGATACTCACTGGGAAGGTTGGTTGTTTCTCGTCTTTCTCTGTAGAATGTTAAATATAGCCCAGAAAGAGCTCAGGCACCTCTGAGGTAGACTGCCTGCCAAGGTGGTAACATGCTTAGGAGGGGGTAAAAACTTTGGTCATCTCAGTCAAATCCCAGTTCTACCCTGTATCAGCTGGCTTCTTAATCAGTTGTGAAACTTGCAGCAAGTAATGTTTACATAAGTCACTTAAGACAAATAAAATCATTTTATAGAAATCATGTATAATTTACCTTGAAAAGAGAAATTAAAATTTATCTCTAAAATGATACCACTATCATTCACTTATAGCAATAGTTTTACCCCCAGTGGTAAAGAGGCCGGATAATGGTTAGTTCGTCAAGAATGATTCATACACTGCCCTTTGTCTCATGATATAGTTGACCAAGTGGTGCTCCACTTCCCTGAGGCAGCCTTCATAGCTGACAAATGAAAATTATGGTGGTGCCTGCATTTGATGTGCATGTTTTAGTTTTCCTGGCTTTATCAAGATTTAAATGCTTTTCTGGGGGAGTATCATATGTACTTTTCATGTATGATGCTTGGGTGGGGGGATTTGGAAACGACTGAACTAGAGTTGAGGCAGATGAGTTCTTTTAATCACTACAAGGCTATCTTTAATCTTGGTGGAAGGTGTAGAAGCAGGAGTAAAAGAAGTAGGTTTGTTAAAAAAAAATGGAAATAGTTTCATATGTATAAAATGATGAAACCTAACATGCCATAAGTTCTTTCTCACATTTCCTTTCTCCTTCTCCACTTAAAACTCACTTAAATTTATAAACTGACATTATGTTTAATTAAATTGTGTTTTTTTTTTAAAAAGAACACACTTGTTTTCAGACTGATACTTGACTAGATTTAAGTGGTGTAAGTGGTTAAAGCCTGAAGATATATTTCATTTTTTTGAGAGATTTTTGCCATAGGATGCACATTTGCCAGAGAGACAGAGAAACAGAAAGTAAAAAAAAAAATCATCCCTTGGGAGGATGGCCATGCTGCAATCTCTTCTTCTCCATTCTCCTCTTGGGATTTTGGGCATACACAAATGAACCTGGTGTGAGTTTCTTGTCACTGGGTCTGAAATTTAAACTGCAGTTGACCATGTGGGAGTCCAGTGCCTTGGCCATTACTCTACTTGCTGGTCCCAGTACATTTTATTTTCATTTTCCAGTGCTTGGTCTGGCATAACACTCAGGGATCTTTCTTCATTGCATGCTTTGACACTTGTATGTTACAAATAAAGGCAGAGAGTAGACTATCACACTGAAGAAAATAAGAAAAGACAGAACTAACCTGTTTCCCCTGATGCTTAAAGGAAAATACCTTGACATTCTTTTGTTTGGAAAAGTCATGCAAGTTGATCTCTGTACTTTATCACACAAAATGAGTTTGTTATGAGGGATGTATTGGCACGTTTTAGATGTTTTAACAAATATTTATTGAGTATCTATTTTGACAGCCTCTAACAGTGTTGAATGGGGTGGGATGTGTGTGTAAGCTTGTGTGTCCATGAATGAGTACACGTGCATACACATGTTTATGTATGAAAGGTTTGGATAAAGTCAGGTTGACTTTGTTTTACCATATCAAGAAAGATGTATATACTAACTGACCCCTGCTCTCAGAGAAAGATTGTTTATACAATAGTGTGTCTTTTCATCTTATTGAATACTACATTAGAATTGAATAAGTTAACAAAGGCATTTTCCCCCCAATATTACATTTAAATGCCTTTTGGGATAAAGCTAATGAAAATATTTAAGATAAATGTTTTCTTTGGACTAAGTGAACATATCATTTACTGGCATCTTCTCATTGTTCTTTAGGTTGTTAGACTGGTTTAAATATGGTGCTTAGAGAGAAAAAAGGACATAAACCTATGTAAAAAACAGTTATAGGGATTTCCTGTAAAGGACGCAACAGCTTCCAGACTCTTCAGCTGACCCTCAAGCCTTTGAAGCTTGGTTAGGCTGCATACTCAGTTGCCGTGTGAACTGAGCCTTGGCCAGATGTTTATTGGTATTTCTGTTGAGTTTCTTTCCATTGTGTTCATGAAGAAATCATCTCATGTTTCTAATTCAAAAGTAGTTAAAATGAAAGTTATTTTACAAATATTGATGGCTTTATTAGTCTCTTGGATTTTCTTTTAAGAGCATACTTATGTTAAATTAGTAGTGACATTGGTAAACCATGATTGCCATCAGAAAATGCCATCAGACATGCAAAAATCCTTCCAGAAGACCTGTACGATGTGTTATTACTTATGCAAAGGGTAAGTAATACAATTTCCTACACACAAAGAAAGCCAAAACATATGGTAATAATGAAGCATATGCTCCAGAGGTCTGTTCATCAGTTTGGATATAGAAGGTCTCCATGTCGAACTGCTGTAGGGAATACATGTGAATTTATGATTGGATGCTTATGGAGTTAAAGAATCATTTATTTAAAATTCAGTATAAAAATATATAATATCCATGAAAAATATATGTAATATAAAATTTATTTTTATTTCTAGCTTTCTTGTTTATGTAGGTCTGTACATAATAAGTATATAGTAGTGGGAATATCAGGGATTGTAACTGCTATGACAGTTTCTTTGTAAGAATCAGACAGATCATATTTTGAAATAACATGATGGTGTCATGAGAGCTGGAAAGGAACTCACGATTCCACTAATATATGTTCATTGTACAAGCAGGAAAACTGGGGCTCAGACAGGTCAAGAAATTTGCCTATAGTGGCCCAGCCATTAGCTA
Organism: Tupaia belangeri chinensis; assembly: GCF_000334495.1. Classification (NCBI taxonomy): domain Eukaryota; kingdom Metazoa; phylum Chordata; class Mammalia; order Scandentia; family Tupaiidae; genus Tupaia; species Tupaia belangeri. The sequence continues at coordinate 329,284 of NW_006159816.1, forward strand.
GAATCAAGACTGGAACCCGTTTATTTTTAGTTCTGTGCCCTCTCAGGTTGGTCGCATTTCCCAGTATGAATCAGAGCTTCTTGATAAAAATCAATGACTTATTTGTAATTCTTTTCACCCTTCCTACCTTTTCCCTGAGAGGAAAACAGAAGGTGTTCTTGCTCATTTGGAAGTATGTGAAAAGTAATAATGAGGACAGGTCATATCATTTGTGACATTTGATCCTTATTTTTATGGATCTCAAGACATGTGTGTTAATAACTTTTCTACTTTTATTACATATGTATTTAAAATATTTTAATCATGCTTTGAGATGGTCTGTTTTATTACATACCTAACCTCTGCCCTGGAACCTTATGACATAACTGATTGAGAAGTAACTTTGTAAGTGGTTCAGGTACAGACGAGTCTCCAAGGCAAGTTATATTAAAATGTGAAGATTCAGTTTATCTGTAACTAGGATAAGAGTTCCTGCAGTGTAAGTCTAAGTCCTCTAAAAAAATTTAAAGAATTATTTTAATTTTTTTATTATTATTTTTCTATTTGATGAGAGGCAGAGAGAGAGAGAGACAGAGACAGAGATACAGAGAGACAGAGACGGAGAGAGAGAGAAGAAGTGAGAAAGCAAGGTGACAGGTCCCAGAGTCAAACCACTATTGGCAATATGGGAGTTCAGTGTCTTAACCACCGTGCCACCTCCAGACCAAATCAGATCATTTATTTCTTCCTTCCTTCCTTTCTTTCTTTCTTTCTTTCTTTCTTTCTTTCTTTCTTTCTTTCTTTCTTTCTTTCTTTCTTTCTTCCTTCCTTCTTTTTTTTTTTTTTTTTTTGAGAGTTTTTTGCTATAGGGCACGTGCACTCTCCAGAAAGACAGAGAGAGACAAAGAGAAAGAAAGCAAGAAATCACCCCCCAGGGAGGATGGCCACGCCACAGTCTCTTCTCCTCCATTCTCCTCTCGGGATCTTGGGCATGCACACACACGCCTGGCATGTGTTTAAGCCACCGGGTACGGGACTCGAACTGCGATAGACTACATGGAAGTCCAGAGCCATTATGCTAATTGCTGGTCCCAAATAAAACCATTTTTAATGTCATTTATTTTTGGCTGTTTCCAAATTCTCTTTTATATCTGCTTTTCTTTCCTTTTATTTTTATAAATTCAAATTTTATCAGATAATATAAAAATCTTAGGCTCTGAGGGTTTTTTCCCCCAAAAGTGTGTGATTATGTGTGTGTTTTCATTTCTTTTTTTTATTTCCCTCTTAGTGGGTACAGATATCTGGGTACAATGTCACCAATAGAATTAAGCAATTCTTATTTCTCAAATTTTGGTAACTCTGGCCAGCTTCACATGAGCTTCTATCAGCTGGAATGACACCTTCAACTTCAGCCAAGTGTAGGTTATTAGGTTTGAGTGCCAAAAATGATGAGTTTGTCTCCACACTTCATCCAGAGTGAATAAAAGCAAGATTGTAAAATAATTATAATCTCTTGAAGCAGACCCAGCCATGTAATCCAAGCTCATCTTTCTTCATTAATTTGTACACAGTTCTTATTTCAACAGAACAAACTTTCAGAGGGTACTCACAAGGGACTGCTAAACCAGCTGCACAACTTTTATTTTGAAGAAAAGAGTTGCTCCTCAGAACGGGCTGTTTTAAAGACAGGGAGGGACTTAGCCTTTCTGAACTTGACCAGCATGTGGAAGGAGAGCTCTCATGGCTGCAATAACTTAGGGAGATTTTACCTGGGTGACGCTTGGAATAAAAAGTTTTCTGTTTGTTTAGTTCTGTTTCCGAGGGTCCTGTGCACTTCTCTTGCCTGGATCAACGTGACCCTTGGTGGTTTCTGCACACCCTGCTCTGTGGGGGAGTGCCCCAGCGTGCCTGTCTTATGTGGCCTCTATGGACACACTGCTCAGCTGGCAGAGAGCAGGGAAGTTTCCTCCCAGCACCCAAAAAGAGAAAGAGGAAACTACTTTTTCCTTCTGGGCTTCTTGCAGCACAATAGATCAGATTAAGTTGCCACATTCCCTCCCTGGATTTTCAGGAGCGGTTTCCAGGAAGAAGTTAAAGCTTCACCTTTAAATGGATGAACATGTCACAATCAGGAAGAAACATCTCCAAAGACCCATCTTTAGGTAAGTAACCCTACATCGCAGGTGGCTCTTGGGGCTGTCAGGAACAGTAGCTTCTTTCCTTCATCCTGAACTTGGGGATTCCGGCACTAAGTTAGGACAGAGTAACAGTGAATGCCTGAAGTTGAACTTCATGCATAAGGAAGGAGTCCTTTTATTTTCTATTTTCTGAAACTCTGTACACAAGCTCTTATCAGCTCCTCTAAATATATTTTAAAAACATTGTAACTATTCAAGCACATGAATGACATAGCACTGGAAAAACTTTTGCAACATTGTGCAACCCCTCGCTGTTTCTGAGGGCTGTTGCACAGTCCTCTAAATCAGAAACATTGTGCTTGGTTCTTTCCACTCAGGACAAATATTTTAGTGCTGTGAATACTGCGTTTTCCTGGAGTAAGGTGTCAGGAGATAAATTTGAATTTTATTGCTACTGTACCAGAGCCTGCATTTTACAGCTCAGAAATATCGGAACAGCAGTGAAGGAAAAAAAAGGACAATAGGAGAAATTTTACACTCTGGTGGAATCTATGTCCTGGTGAAATGTTGATACAATATAATGTGTTGAACAAGGTTTTAGTCTGGGGAGGGGAACACTTTCTTTGAGGGAGCAGCAATTTTTCCCTTGACTCTTTCCTCTTGATTCTTTAGTTACCTAAGTACTTTAGACTTCAGAACTGGGAATTAATCATTTTAAAGTAGCTAGAAAATGGCTATAAACAATTTCTGCCTCTTAAAACAATTTAAAAAATAAAGTTTTAACATTTTTTTAAAAGAAAGAAGTTAATTATATATCAATTTTATGCTTTTCCCCAAATAATATTCTAAATTGCAGAGATACTATGAGTTAATATTAAATGTTAAAGTCAAGTTACAGTCATTGACTGTTGACCTAGAATTAACTACAGGCTATTAGAAGTTTGTGGATGGAATTCCTGGCATTCATTCAGTGGTTGTTACATAATAAATAAAAGTGGATCTCAAGGAGTATAATTATATAAAATGTGGCCATTTATGTATTGATTAAGCTTCACTACAGTATTATTAACAGCAACAATAATTTTGTAATGCTTAAATAAATGCTGCTTCCAATATGTTTAGAAACCTTCCTTTAAATACAGATCACATTTAAACCCATATGGATGGATTAGATTCATAATCTGGATTTTCTTAAGCATGCATTTGTAAATGTTATGTGACAGTAGTAAATAACCAACAATCCAAAATGACCCTTAAAATGTTTGTTTACCTGCCATTTTGACTCAAATAGTCTCCCAATTCTATGTAATTAAATGTTTTTTTTTTCCATAAGTGTATGTGTAACTTCAAAAATCCATGATAATTGTACTTATGATTCCAGTCTCAACCCTAATGGGGCACAACTCCAACATGGCACCTGTAGGAATTAGAGAGGACAAGATTATATTGGATAAATTTAAATCTACTTTAGCCATCATTTTTAGGGGATTATCCTATTAGGGACTAAGGCAGGTGGTTGTTACCTCTCATTTATGCCAAATATCTCTTTCTGATGACTTATTAATATATGCTTAGGTGGTACTCACAGGTAGATTGCAAACCAACTTCACTCAGTGTAAAGAAGAGATCTTTGGTGGGAGCTGAGTTTCTTCATCCAGATAATTCGAAGAAAATTTGGTAAATTCAAAGGATTGCTTCATAATCCTGGTAATCTAGAAGAAATAACATGGTTACCAAAGATGTCATACTTTTATTCAGGCAATAGTTTTAATTGAGTATAGAAATGGGGTCCTGACTGAAAATAGGCTAAGATTAGACTGTGGAAGTGGGAATAATTGGTCGACTGGCCTGTTGACAGCTGGCGTTGTTTTTATCAGAGTTTGCTCAAGGTGAGGGTAAAAAGAGGTGGCAGATTCAATTAACTAGGCAGAACTCCTCAGAGAAATGTTTAGGCTGACTTTTGAAAAATACAGCATGGGCTTCCTTTTATTATTCTTACTCTTTTTATGTTTCTAAGTGTAGCATGGGCTTCCTAATAGCTAGTGGCACTTTTAGGAAAGTTGGTAAAGGGGTAAGTTTGTCATTGGTGCTTTGGCATGAGTTAACTCCTGCCCCACTTCGTTTTGTCAGCCTCCTTTCTAGGTACCTTGCCCCTTAGGGCATTTTGGGGCTGTTCAGTGTCTCATGTTGAGGCATCTTTCTCAGGCATGACTTTTCAATGAGAGACTTAGGTACCAGCTCTTTCCTTCTCAATATCCACTTATCTGCATCTCATTCTTAAGGACTCTGCACACTAGTTCCCAGTCCTCTTGATATACAAATCTCTGCTTGTGTGTTTTATATGTGCTAATGGGGCCACTTACAAGTTTAATAGAATTTCTGTGTTAATAATATCTTGACTGTTTATAAATAATTTGTTAAAATGACAGTCATTAAGAAAAATAGAAAAGCAAGTCATTTGTGGGATAAAGAAATGAGTTATTATCTACTGAAGATAACTTTATAGTATTATTAACTGGATTGGTGAGAAATGTACACATGTTGGAATATTCACTTTGCACGCTAAGTAATGTGATTGAATGTATAAAAGAAATTGAGGGACCAGCAGTTAGCGTAATGGCTATGTCGCAGGACTCCCACGTAGTCAACTGCAGTTCGTGTCCCAGACCTGGTAGCTTAAAGCTCACGCCGGGCGTGTGTGTGTGCGTGCCCAAGATCCCGAGAGGAGAATGGAGGAGAAGGGATTGTGGCGTGGCCATCCCCTGGGTGATTTCTCGCTTTCTGTCTCTCTGTTTCTCTCTGTCTGGAGAGCGCACATGCCCTATAGTGAAAACCTCTCCAAAAAAAAAAGAAAAGAAATTGAAATAAAAAAATTAAAGAAAAAGTTAAATAATAATAAATAAAATTAAATAAAGAATTATTTTTAAAAAGTAAACAACAAAAAGGCCAATGAGCCCAGAAAGTTGTTTTGAATTATTGACAAAATTTTGAATGTCTATATACAAGCTAGTTTCTCTTATAACTAAACCCACAGATTTAACTCAATTTACTTGTCCTTCTTTGGTTGACCACAGTGTATACTTGTAGTCTATGGTGCTGGGAGTTCAGGTTTAAAGACAAAAATGAAACAAAAATGTTTAATCTGCCCTCTTATGATATATCATCTAGTACAGAGGTCCCCAATCCCTGGGCCGCAGACCAGTGCTGGCCTGTGGTGAGTGGCAGGTGAGTGACTCAGGCTTCCTCGTTTGCTGCTACTCTCCACATCACTCACGTTGCCCACTGGGCTCTGCCTCCTGTCAGATCCGCGATGGTGTTGGATTCTCATGGGAGTGAGAACCGAATTGCTGTGTGATTGTTTCATTGTATACTGCAAGTGGTAATAAAGGAAATGGGATGCGTGTTGGTTGTGATGTGCTTGGGTCATCCAGACCTACAACCCCCGGCCCCCAGTGGAGGTATAGTCTTCCACAAGGCCAGTACTGGGAAGGTGGGGACTGCTGACGTAGTATTTACCTAGATAACTATGGTAAAGGAGGTCATCACATCTTGGGAGATTAAAATAGAAAACACGGATTCCAGTTATAACTAATTTGACAACTAAGTGAACCGAGACACATTAGAGCAAAGTTCTTTTTCTTTTTAAAATTAACTTCTGAGACTGGATTAAAATCAATTTTCTATCAGCATAATCTCTCTAAACTTCAAAAAGTAAAAATCTTTTAAGTGGACAAAGTTAGTCGAGAAGTATCAGAGTAGGTGGAGGACATTGAAATTCCACAGGTGAGTAACATAATGGAGGACTCCGCAAGCATTCTTACAGAGGCAGGAGCTTCAGAAAGTTCATGGAAAATGCATATTATGAAAAAACTATGCATGGATGTCAAAAATGTCTTCACACTAAAATTAACTTGTCCTCTAACTCTATGTGCCTGTGGACTTTTTGACATCCTCTTATGTTATTTAGTTTTTGTCTCTAAGAATGTCTAAGTCTCTTCGATTCCCAAATTATCTTCCCTGGTAAGATCATCAAATTAATTTTTTTCAAGTCCTTCTGGGCCAGCCCGTGCTGTAGTGGTTAAGGTGGCTGAATCCCATATAGCTGACTGTCCAGTTTGAGTTCCAGACCTATTTGCTTGAGAAATAGGTCGAAGGAATTTGTATGCAAATTCAAAATGAGGAAAGGTGGGAGAGATGGAGGAGGGGATTGTGGTGTGGGCATTCTTGGGGGTTACTTTTTATTTACTTTCTCTGGCTTTCTCTGGGGAGTGCATGTACCTTCTGAGGGAGGAAATTCTTTCTTGGAAATCTCACATAGGTATTTCACCTTATATCTATGAGCAAGGAACAAAAGCAAGGTTTCTTTTATGGTCACGGCAGGATTATTTTTTATTTATTTAATTTTAATTTGAAAAAATTTTATCCCAACAAAAACTTTATTCAGTTCATTCAGAAATCATTGGTTGGGTGTAGTGGTGCCCGCCCTATGGCAGAAATTGTTGGCCAAAGAACTTCTACTTGCAATTTCACATGTATCAAAAATATAGGTGATGTTTATAACATTAACTTACAGATTCAAATTAAGGGTGACCTGTCATTTCACAGATTGTAAACATTTCGCACATTTGCCCATCCCTTCCTTCCTTTAGGCAAAGTGCTCTTTTGAGGAGAGATTAATGAACAGATACTGTCGTGAGCTCGACTCGTTCAGACAATACACAAAACAGGTTTCAATTTGTTTTCATCTTGTGAACAAAAGTTTACGATTTATAATCTTTTTTAAAATTGATATCCACCATCCACCACCCACTGTCTACCCACAGCTGTCCCCCTTTGCTGTCACTAGCATCCATATCAACGCTCTCCACCATCACATCTTCAGATCTTTCAGCCTCTGCCATGCAGTGCAGATGCTCAGTACAAACTGAGCAGGGACAAAGAAGGAATTTATATCATCCCTTTCACGTGGGACTTTGGGAGCAATAAGACCAGTTGACTGTAAGGATAAATAAATGGTATTTCTAGAACATATTTTGTGGGCCTACTTGTCAATGCTCAGACTTACATAGAGAAACAATAATGTTCCTTTTCCTCAAGAGAAACACTCCAGATTTTAAAATTTTCTAGTTGTCACTAAGTTCTGTCCTTCAGTACTTACAAGGCTTTTAAACACCTTACTAGAGAACTTTATTTCTTGTAATTACAGTAGTTTTTTTCTTTGGCTATAAATATTGAGTAGTCGGGAAGGTCATGATGCATTTTTGCATAGAAAAACAGAAAAATACCTCGTGGTTTTCCTGATGACCTAATAGATTAATCAATTTTTGTTTTAATATTACATGATATAACATATTCAAATGGAGAAGCTTGATGTACCCTCAATAAAACAATTGCTGAAGACACTTCTATCTTACTACATACTCATATTGTTTTGTACATTTTTATATTTCTATGTGATAAACCTTAGAGTGTGGTATCTAGAAAAATCTGTTTCTCCTAATAGAATTGCTTTGGTGAAAATATTTCTTAGCTGAGTTTCACTGCTATGAAGAGATGAAGTCTGGGCTTTTATTGTAATGATCTCCCTTATTTGATTTGAGATTTCATTTTGTTAAATTCTTTCATATGTGCATCTTTTTTCCATTTGTTGCTTCAAATTCTTTCTAGAAGTAGGTAGTGATGTTTCAACTTATTAATTTACTTTAAAAAATTTTAAACATTTTTTGCATAGGGCATGTGCTCTTGCCAGAGAGAGAGAGAGAGACAGAGACAGTGAGAGGGAAAGTGAAAAATCAGCCCCTGGGGGCACGGTCACATTGCAATCCTTTCTCCTCCATTCTCCTCCTAGAGTCTTGGGCACATGTATGCATGTGCCCCGCATGATTTTTCAAGCCACCACCAGGACTAGAACCACAATTGACCATGTCCAATGGCATCACCACTACACTATCTGCTGGCCCTTTTGCTATTTAAAAAAAAAAAAAGAATCCATTGTTCAATTCCTCTTTCAAAGTTCAAAAGTGGATACATTATTTTTGTGGTAATTTTCCATTAGAAGTTACCCCTAAAAAGCCACAAACAAAATCATACAAGTGGGTCTTTATCGGCCCTAGGATTGAGAACTTTCTACTCATCCTGGACCTGAGACGTCAACATACAAGGTTGCCAGAGCCCAAGACTGATGAAAATCACACTGAGATCTTCTCAATGTTTAGAACATGTTGTTTCTTCTCCTCATGTCTTCTCAAAAGTTTTATTTTTACAAGTATCTGTTAGCAAAGGAATTTTGAGTGTGCTTTTGGCTGGCATAGTCTCTTCACATGGAGATGTAGAGAACAGAAGGATGAAATAAGAAAGCCCAGAAAAAGAAAGGCAGAGACTAATTTTATTTGTGGACTTAATGGCAATGCTTAGTAACCTATTCCTGTGTGTGATTTTTAGTTTCAAATCTTGTGATCTAAGCTTTATAGAGGATTATCATAAAATATGTTATTGATTTATCATAAAAATATTTGTTATGTATTTCAAATCATAAATCTTTGTAGTGTAATCTTTTTGTGTATTCCTACATGTAAGCACAGTGTGTTAATATAAAAGTCAAAACTGTACCAGATGTATGTCTACATTTATACACATATTATGTTCCAAAATGATTTGACATTCTCAGGAATCTATAGCGCAATCGTTATCAGACATGTTATAGGTTATTAGTGTGGGAGGAAGGTGGGAAATGGGGGAGGGCGAGAGGAAGGGAATCAAAGAGAAAAAGAAAGAATCAAAACATTTAAGGGACACGAAATGATCTGTTAATGATAATGTGTATAGTATCTTTAACTGAATTAATATACAGTTTATTCATGCTGGGAAAATTCATTTTGCAAGCTGTAATGATATACAGTGATTGAATGTATATACACACACACTACATGAGAAGGTACTAACACATAGGTACTACATCACATTTCAGATTTTTTACACATTGAAGAGATGAAGTACCTAAATGAATTTGATTTACAATAGTTGTCCAGGTAAGGCATCCAGATAATATTCACTTATGCAGGTGTCCAGCTCCACTTGCTATATGCTTTGTGAATAATAAAAACCTCTAAACAAATAACATAAAATATAAACAACTTTAAAATGTAAAGAATTTGTCATATTATGGAATATTGTTATTTTTGTCTCATAAATATTAAATATTTATTATATTTTTTGATTTAAGCCTCTTTTAAACACATTCCTTTCACCAGAAATATATGTTAATTCAGAATTATAATTGAATGCAATATCATTAGAGTAAAAAGTACATAGAAAATAGTTAAATATAAGCTCATGAAATAGGATATTAAATAGCCTTTTTTTAATGTAATGAATCTCCTCATAGATAAAAGCTCTATGTGAATCAAATCTAAAATATAATGCAATTGTATATTTTTAAAACTATTTTGTCAGTTTTTTGGCCGTATGATGAAAGTTGATGTGAAATTGTTTAGTAAAAAGAGAGAGAAAGGAATATGTAAGTACTTACAAGGCTGATATAACCACTGGAAATTTATCTTCAGGGTTTTTAAAAAAATAATGTGTGATGACTTTTATGTAAGTGATGATTAATTGTTAAAACAAAACAATTATACTACGTTAAGTTATTCCCTCTCGTTATGAAAGTAAAATACACCTCAAGAAAATGAACATGGTAAAATGAATTTCAAGTTTATGACACTATAAGATACAATGTTAATTAATGGATCAAATATATTTTATAACAGACATGTTTATTAACTATTAAACTTTTGGGACCAGCAGTTAGCATAATGGCTATGTCACTGGACTCTCATATAGTCGAGCGCGGTTCGCGTCCTGGACCTGGGGGCTTAAACTCACGCCAGGCACGTGTATGTGCGTGCCCACGATCCCGAGAGGAAAATGGAGGAGAAGGGATTGCGGCGTGGTCATCCCCCGGAGGAGGTGGGGGGGTGGGGGGATGATTTCTTGCTTTCTATCTCTCTGTCTGGCGAGCGCATGCGCCCTACAGCAAAATCCTCTCCAAGAAGAAAAAAAATTAAACTTTTTATTTTCGATGTTAGGATGTTGCTGGTCAAAACTTGCGTGATTTCTAGAGCAAAGGCTAGGCACAGATTGATCTTTAAAATAGACTGCAAAGATCAAAGTAAAACAACAAACAGAGTTGAATATAAGGTAATGCTTATTATGAGAAAAGTGATCAGATTTCATTGTGCATTTTATTATTCCCAGTCTTAGCTCCGAATTTTAAGTAGTGATCACTACTAGATAAACTATAATTTGTTACATATTTAATGTTAGCAGTAAATAATTTACTCCCTCTGGTATTATTTTACCCATAGTCAACTGCAAATTTAAATAACCTCCAATAAACATATCAGCAGCAGCACCAGGTTTTAATATTAATGCTAAGAGCTACTGTTCATGGAAAGCTTAGGGTGTTTTTTTAGATAACATTATGAAGAGGTATTAAATCCATAATTAATAATTTTGCGTAGGAACAAATTAGAACATGAGATAGTGTCACTCAGGAGCTACAGAAATCTTGTTTTCTAAGTTATTGTACTTGGGTGATATTTGTGTTTATCATGGACATTGGTATGTTTAGAAATTGTTTTCAATATGTTTAGAAATTGTTTTCAATGATTTGGGATGTTTGAAATGAAGAAAGTGAAGATGATATAAGTACAATGATCTGTTGGGAATATTTAGTGATTTTATGCCATCTGGAAAATCTCATATTTCAAATTATCAGGTTATATAGACATTGTTTAGGTAAAAAGCAATGAAAAAAACCTCATTTAAAAAATGATCTGTAGATTTGTAAAGATGGAATGAGGTTAAAGATGTCTGCAGTATTTATAAACCAGTCTCTTCAGTTCTTTGACTGAGCATAACATGGTTTTGACAGTTAGTTCTCATGGGAAACCTTTCGTTTATTTATGAATTTGATTGCAGCCACTTGGACATGAGCTCTAATTGAGGAAAATCCAACATTTCCTGAATTGGAGCTGCTGGAAGTGTAGGGGCAAGTCACAGGACATTTGGAAGAACAGATGACGGTACTTTCAGATTTGTTATCTTAGTAACATCCAAGCTTGTTCCATTAAAGCCTTATTTTCTGATATGGAGAAACATTAGCTCTTAGTCAAGTTGCTGTTTATTTTTCAATGTTTGGGTGACTTCAGGCTTTAGGATCTTAAGATAACATTTACAAAAGAGTTTTACATTAAAAGAAATTATTTAAATATTAATGATATATTTATTAATCAGCTGATTTGTAGGCATGGAAAGTTATAGGAATTTATTATGACAATTGTCACTTTAGTTTTGAAACTATTCATATTTAATTTGACTTTTTTTACAGAATTATTTTCTTTAGCTTTATTTATTTATTTATTTATATTTGCCGGGGGTGGGGGAGGTGAGAGAGCGAGCTGTCAGGGACTCAAACCACAGTCGGCCATGTGGGAGCCCAGTGCCCTTAACCATTACACCACCTTTGGCCCCAGATTTGACATTTTTAAAAATCAGAGAGCTTGAACCAAGTTGATTAGGATGCAATGGTAATGAAAAAGCAGTGGGGCTGTGTCTTTGACATGCAAAAAATTGCATTTGAGTCTTAATTGAGGAAGAAAAAGAAATTTCTACCAGGTTAAGTTGCTTTTAAATTATATTATTAAATTAATATTTGCATGAAAGTGAGATATCTGACTCATTTGGAATCACTTGTTTGTTAGAAATCTCTTAAAAAGATTTCAAGTGCATGTATGTACTTCAGGAGAGATGTCTCTGTGAAACAATATAAAATGGAAAAAAGAGAGTCTTGCTAGTTTGTAGGCATATTAATTAGGCATTTTTTTCTCATGTACTCAATGGCTTCCAACTGTAAAATCCTATGACATGTTATCGGCACTTCTTTTACTCCATCTAAGTCATCATTCTATTATTTGAGGAATAGGATCAAGTCTCTTACAAAGCTGTAAGATCTTGAAGCTAGCATCATTATTGAACTCACCTTTGTATTTCTCATAACTTTCAGTAGAATGTGTTTCTTAAGTAAGCTCTTACCCAAGTCTTCAAACTTAAATGCTGAAAGGTACCAGTTCAGGGTTGTAAATGCATGAAATAAGATGCAGGGGGAACTAAGGTAGACGGGAAACCAAAGATATTTGGTTCACATTTTTTAAATTACTGAATGACTAAACAAATCCAGCTGTAAACTACTAGCTGGTGACCCTTGAAATTAATGAATGATAGAATGAATAATTTGTTTTGTTATGTCCACATAGTGGTCATCTCACCATTTTCAGGGTGAACGATAGCCAGGAAAGCTTGGCTGAGTTTCTGGCAGCTAAATCCAAAAAGATTGCTAGGGGCCTGGGTATCTTCTTTTTTTGAAAGTTTTTTTTTGCTATTGAGTGTGTGCACTTGCCAGAAAGACAGAGAAACAGAAAGCGAGAAACCACCCCCCAGGGGAAATTGTCATGTTGCAATCCCTTCTCCTCCACTCTCCTCTTAGGATCTTGGGCATGCATGTGCACACGCCCAGTGTGAGTTTAAGCCACCACTGTGGCCAACTACATGGGAGTCCAGCAACATAGCCATTACACCAACTGCTGGTCTTGGTTCTTCTAGTTCTAGAACTGTTTAGATAGTTCTAATACTTATTCAAGAAATGAGAAAACCAATATATTCTACACCATATCTATACTAACAATTGTGTATCATTTTGTGGCATTAAAGGAATAAAATAAATTTGTGTTAGCCCTAACTTGAATTATCCCCATAGAGGAAATTCAGTGTCTCTAGCCCATTCCACCTTTGGACAAACTAAGACTTGTTAGAAAATACTTTCTTAAGTCGACAATCTGTCTTAGTATCAGTACAACTTTTTTCTCTCTCTTAGTGGAACTGGAACAAGAAGGATCTGAATTCTCTTTCCTAGGATAGCTCTTCAAACACTGAAGACAATTTCATCAGCAATTGCTGTTTGTAAATCTCTCTAACACAGTGGCTTAAAAATGACACGAGTTTGTGGTGAGCTGGGTAATTCTGCTGATGTATGCCAAGCTTCGGGGATTTAATGGGATTTTTGCATGCATCTCTGGCCAGAAGGTGAGATTGTTGTGGGCTGGCTGGTCTGGGAAGGCCTTGGTTCCATGACTTGGCTTTCTTCCTTGCTGTCTCTCACATCCCTCCAGACTAGCCTGGACAGGTTCGCACCACATTAGTAGAAAAGGGAAGTCGAAACTAACAAAAGCCTTTCCAAGACTCTGACTCTTACATGCCAAGTTGTTGTTGTACCATTGAGAAAGAAGCAGGGCAACCTCAGAGGAGGGCATCACCAATTGGTAAGTGTGTATCCTCCCTGAAAGCATTCAGGCTTTCTCTAGTTCTTCCTTTAGTCCACCCATAGTTCATTCAGACGTTGAAAAGATAAAACATCATTTGAATCTTCACTTCATTTTATAAAATGATTGGAGCAAGCAAGGGTGATAGGGAAAAACATATAGAGTAGTGAAGTTTAGATGACTTTCATGTGGCCCATGAGTTAAACATGGTTTGCCTGTCTTCAAGGTTACAGAATGCCTGAAATTCCTTATTCAAACAGTTTTCAGTAGTTAAAAGTTTAAAATGGCTCACATAATTGCTTAAAACATGAGCTATTTCATTCATAATGACTGCCTACATTTCTTCAGTTCCTTTTGGATAATTCATTTTTACCAAGTGTCATGCTAGCAGACTTATGGAAATTAGTTATTTTAATAGAAGCTGAATATAACTAATTGTATCATTTTGGGCAATTCAATCCCAATTCCACTAAAACTATGCCATGGAAAGCAGGCCTTGGAAATAGTAATAATAAAATAAAGCTTCTTTACGCATTTGAATCACATCCATGTGAGTATTCTCTTGGGATTTAGTTTTTTTCACCTTTTAAAATTCACGTATTTTTCATGGGATATGTTTATAATATTTTTTTTCTGTTACTGAACCCTACCAAACACTGCTGTAATGAGTAAATGTTTTTACAAAACCCACAAATTATGTAACACCTCTTTTTAATCAATTGTTCACCAAAATGAATCTGTTTGTGATTGTCATTAGAACTGTAGCTTCAAAATTAAAAACAAGGGACCAGCAGTTGGTGTAGTGGTTAAGCACTAGACTCCCTATGACTGAAAGTGGTTCGAGTCCCAGACCTGGTGACTTGAAAAATCATTCCAGGTTGGGGCCAGCAGATGGCGTAATGGCCCTGTCGCTAGACTCCCATGTATTAGACTGTGATTTGAGTCCAAGACTGGCAGCTTAAAACTCACACCAGGTGTTTGTGCATGCATGCCCAAAATCTTGAAAGGAGAATGGAAGAGAAGGGACTGTGGCATGGCCATCTCCCCCAAGAGGTCATTTCTCACTTTTTAACCTCTCTGTCTCTCCAGTGAGTGCATGTGCCCTATAGCAAAAGTCTCTCTTAAAAAAAAGAGAAAGAAACATCACTATGAGCATGTGTGCGTGCATGCCCAAAATCCCAGGAGGAGAAAGGGTTGAGGCCTGACCATCCCCAACATCTTGTGGGGATGATTTCTCACTTTCACTCTCTTTGTCTCTCTCTGGCAAGCACACATACCCTATGGCAAAAACCTAAAATACATACATACATACAAACAAAACAACTTATGTAGCCCTAATCTCAGAGTTTCTGATTCAGTAGGTCTGAGGAGAGAAAGCTTAATGTATTCTACCAACTCCTCAGACCTACTTTCTTTAATGATACAATTTATGTACATAGGAATGAAAGAGCAGAGTAATTTGGACAAATTTAAGAATATCAGCATCTTTATTAGAAATGTAAGCCAAGATAATTTTTTCATTAAAAAAAATCTCTGTTAGGTACAGGGGACCTCTGAATATGAAGAATGCTAAATTTTTCTCCTACAAACACTTAAGCACTTTGTAACACATAGGTCTATAAAGAACACAGGAGCACTGCCATGAGCTCTAAAGCACTGGTTCTCAACATTGAGGAATTTTTAAAAATACCGATGCCCAGGTGGTATTGCACTCACTGGGCAATTTTTTTTTTTTTAAATATTAATACCCAGGTGGTGTTTCAAGCCCATTATATCAAAACTGCTGGTTGAGAACAAGCAATCAGTTTTCTCAAACCACGTATTTCTAATGTATATCCAAGTTTGACACCCACAGCCCTAAAGAGAAGCACATACGAAGTGCAAGTGATGCAAGAGGACGAAACACTTGAGGGTGAACATTGAAGGGTGGATCGCATTTCGAAAGGCAAATGGAAGAAGGACAGGACATCGGGAAGACGGCATAGCATGAGCAAAGGCAGGAGAAGATGAAAGTGAACCAAACCACTGGGAAAATTTCAGGATAGGGAGAATTCCTGATTGGCTAGCACAGAGCTGACAACCTGCCCGTGAAAGGTTGTCTGCAAAGTTGATTAGGGCTAAAGCATCAAGAGTTAGAACTGTCTTTATTTTATGGCTATGGGCTGTCACTCACATGGTCTGATGTTAAAATGAATAAATCCAATGAAATGAACTCCTGAGCTCAGAGCTTCCAAAATGGCATTTGTTATAGGGCACCCTGACATACTCTGAACAAAAACCTCAGATCTATTTGGGAAATGCTGCCTACCATACACGTTCTCTTTATAAGGATATATAAGCATAACAGATTGAAGTTTTGCAGGAAATTTTGTTCAAGCTTGTTTACTCTAACATTTCCTAAAGAATGTTTATTGCATGCATAATGCTTATTAATATGCCCAGAAAGTAGTGTTCCAAAGAAACACACTTTTGTTTGCCTAAATATCCCAAAATGTGCCTCTTTTATTTTTCTAGAATTCACTTTGCCTCAGATAGTCTTTATTTCTTTAATTATTTTTCTTATTTATGTTATCTGGAAGATAGTCTGTTCCCAAGAAATTTTTCCATGGTTTTAACATTTTTGAATTTCCTCATAGAGAAGCTAGGAAACCAAAGTTGCCTAGTTTAGAAGATTGTCAGTGTTCTTTTACATAACTATGATGGTGTGGGTTTAAAAAAGGTAGAAGAAATATTTTGAAAAGATTGAGAAATGATGAACAATGTCACGTATTGAAACTGCTGAGGATAAATTAAGAAATAACAGATGGAAGTTATGTGTGGATTATCACACCCAGGTGTCACCTTACACATAAGTTTGGCAGCATTTTAATCTCATTCTTGTGCCTTTTTCCTTGCTTCATCCTGAAGTGAATTTTTAAAAGCATTGTACTTAAATTCATACTGAGTGGAGACAGTTCAAAATCTGAAAAATGCCATTTTGAATAATGATAGTTCACAGTTGTGTGGATTCCCATATGAAGCTTTTATTTTTCTATTTTTAAACCTGTTATACTATTTGATTGTACATTATCCTGGTGAACTAAAAAGAAGACCATACTGATTTCATTTCACAGTGGGAGAAATTACAGCTCAAAGGTTCATGGGAATCTAATAAAGAGTAGATTTGAGTAGGGACATTGGGCCAGATTGGGCTGGCCTCGTAACATAGTTGCTAAGTGCTTGTACTTTGGAATCTGAATTCCACATGACTAACTGCAGTTCAAATCCTGAACCCGATGCCTTGAAAAACATACCAGGAATGTGTGTATGTGTGGCCCAACATCCTGATAGGGTGGAGAAATGGAGGAAAATGGATTCTGTGATTACGTCCCCATGGGGGAGTGCTTCCTTCTTTTTCTCTCTGTTCTTTCTGAGAACACATACCCTTTAGCAATTAAACAAACAAACAGAATGTGGCCAGCAGATGATGTGGTGGTTAAGGTGCTGGACTCCCACATGGTCAACCATGGCTCGACTCCCAGATGTGGCAGTTTGAAACTCATGCTGGGCATGTATGTATGCATGTCTAAGAGGAAACTGGAGAAGGGATTGAGGCATGGCCATCTCACTTTGGGAGTGATTTCTCACTTTCCCTTGCTTTGTCTCTCTCTGGCAGGTGCATGTGCCTTATGACAATAAAAAATATAAACAAAAAAACCAAACCAAAACAAATAAAAAAAGCAAGTAGATTATGTGTGACTTGCCATTGCAAATTTGAATTTAATAACAGCTAATGTTAGAAAACCTTAACACATATACTAAGTCAGTTATACAGCTCTTCTTGAAAATACAATTCATTTTTGCTAGCCAAAGAAGTGATCGGATTTTTCTTTAAAAACTTTTTAGGTACTCAGAATTATTTAATAACTATGACTTCTATGAAAATGTTCTCTTCTAGAGGTGAAGAGAGGGGAAAATATCTGAGCAAAAGTAAATTACCTTTTGGGTTTTGTGTCCTATCTTTTACTGTATTGTCTGTACAAACATAGATCGGACATGTGACATGTGATGCACTTAATAGGAATTTTAAGGCAAAGTTCTATCTGCATAAGAAGGAAATGAAAGAGAAAGAAAAAGAAAGCTAAAGTTCAGGCAGCTGCTTTGAAAGTGTTTCTAAACAGAAAAGATTTGTTACTAACGTAACGTAAACAGCATTTTCCTGGGCAGCAGAAAGCCTCTTGTAGATCCTGAAGGATGTGGTTTCTATGTTGTGCAAGTCTAGAACTACATTTCATTAATAAAAATTAATAAAATGTCATTTGATAGCCTTTTATATGTCTTTATGCATTGATTTACATAAATTTCCTAATATTCAAAATGCTGGAAATTTAGGGTTTTAATTTAATATCCTCAAGACTATTCTTGGATACCACAAAGCTCCCATGTTTTATTTTATTTAAATTTTTAAATTAAAACAAAATTTGTTACAGGGTGCATGCACTCACTGAGGAGAGAGAGAGAGAGAGAAGGAAAGTGAGAAAACACCCCACGGGGGTGCTGGCCTTGTCACAGTCCTTTCTCCTTCCTTCTGCTCTCAGGAGGTTGGGCACACGTGCACACACACCCAGCATATTTTTTAAGCTGCCAGATCTGACTCAAACCATGCAGTTGGCCATGTGGGATCTAGCCACCTTATCCACTATGCTACCAACTGGCCTGCTTCCATGTTTTATTTTAAAATGTTTTACTCTATCATAGCTTTTTTGTTTTTAATGAAAGTATATACCAAGAATTTGTTTTTTAGAGAGAAAACAAATCCCACCACATACTAGGCAAATGATATAATGCCATTAGAAGAGTGTTTTCTCTCTTTTATGAACCAACTATTTAGATTTTACTGAAGACAATATATTTTATGTGGTACAGAGTGGTGAAGATACATTTATTTAGAATGCATTCCATTTCTGGGGTAGACCCATTATTCCATGATTTTTTTTATAAAATAATCTACCCAAAATTGGTGTTAATTTTAAAAATTAAAAACACTTCTTGACTAAATTCTGAAGAATTAAATCGCTATACATACAAAGTGACCACTGAGCTAAACGCTGTATAAAAATTCTTACCAGTTCTTCTTTCTCAGCTCTTAGACAAACTGTGCGGAAGTTGATCATTTTGATCAGTGTGTGCATATTCTAGATAATGTGTTCTGTTTTGTCACTCTTCTCACCTCTCTCCTGCTTTGGTTTCCCCCTCCCTGTTCGATCAGAGGTCAGTGTAGCCTCATGCCTCCATGTGATGAAACATCTTGCTCGTATTCAGAAAACTCATGGTTACGGCCGTTTGTGTGCTATCCTGAGAATTTCTACTTATATCTGTAAATGAGAGCATTCAAAACCATCGTGGAGCTGTGAGTTCAAATCTGCACAGAGTGGCCTTAGGACTTCCAAGTAGAGTGCTTCTGGGTTTCCCCTTAAAGAAATTGGACCCTGGAGACTAGTCTGAAATTCCTCATTTAAGACTCAGGTTTAGGTGATAAGATGATATCTCCATAACTTATTCAATTACTTGAAATTGTTCATACTGAAATAATTTTCCCTTAGGTTTTCTACTACATCAAGCCTCAACTCAGTCTCTTCCTTCTACTTGTTAATCTTTAAAATGTAGATTCTATCTAGTGCTTCTACATCTCATTAACTTCTCCAGTCCCCATAAAAAGGTCTCACATAATTTCAACTAGTTTCTCTGTTAAGTGATTTTATTTCATTTGTCACTTTGCTAGAGGGTATGTGTACTTGCTGGAGAGTGCGGTGCAGAGAGAGAGAGAAAGAGAGAGAAAAAATCCTCTGGGGTGATGGCCAGGCCTCAATCCTTTCTCCATTTTCCTTTCAGGATTTTGGGCACACACACATGTGCCAGCTGGGGCTAGCACTTGAATTGCATAATCAGTCATGTGGCTCCACCCACACTAACCACCATGCCACCGACTGGTCTTGTTAAGTGATTTTTAACTTTCCATTTGCAGATCTTAACCCGACCCTGAGTAGCCATTTGCATTTCTTCCTATTTCTTAGACCACTTTTTTTTTTTTTTTGGAGAGGTTTTTGCTATAGGGCGTGTGTGCTCGCCAGACAGACAGAGAGAGATAGAGAGACAGAAAGCAGGAAATCACCCCCCGGGGGGATGGCCACGCGCCACGCCGCAGTCCCTTCTCCTCCATTCTCCTCTCAGGATCTTGGGCACACACGCACACGCGCCCGGCGTGAGTTTAAGCCACCGGTTCTGGGACTCGAACCACGGTTGACTACATGGGAGTCCAGCGACATAGTCATTACGCTAACTGCTGGTCCCCCTTAGACCACTTTTGATAACTGATACTAATCTAGCCCCAAGAGATTTATGATCAGACCTACTTACTCTAGAAGAATCATTTAGGAGCACATATGTGAATATCTTTATCCCTTGCAATGCTGGTGCTACTTGAGATTTAGAAATTTCATACACACGTACACAAACATAACATACAAACATACATGTATACAAGATAATAAAGGATTCCCCCAAACTTTATCATGTTCATGTTAAATGTAAACAAGATAAAATATGAGACCTAGGGTTTCATAATTGACAGTGGGACTTTCTTTGTGCTGAATATCTATGAAGATATCAAGGTCTCTATCAAATTGTTGTTTGAGAAATAACACAAATTGTTGTTTGAGAGGAACGGCTTCACCTCGAGTTATTTTGAGCCTCTTTGTGGATGGCTGTTAAGGAAAGAATGAAATATTTCCCCTGTACTTCTAATCCTCTTGTCATTTAGATTTGAAATCTCAGGTGTTTTGATGCTTCTGTGTTTCTTGTCTTTCATAACAAAACAATTTTCAAGTCCTTTCAATTATGTCCTTAGAAAAACTCTCATTTTTCTATATTTTTTCTTCATGCAGCTTCACATCAAAAGCCTTTTACCTTTTCATCTAAATTGTTATATATTTTTCACATTAAGTTTATACTCTCTGTCCTCTTTTCCAGAGTTCCTTGCTTCTAGACTTAGCAGAATACCCTTTAAAGCAGTTTCATGGTTATGCCACTCTTCTGTAATTTGCAATGACCTTTTATTTTCTAACAAGGGAAATACTGGTTCTTCTAGAATTCCAAGATATATACACACACACACACACACACACACACACATATATATATATATATATATATACACACATACATATATATACATATATATATATATACACACACAATATACAAATCTGTATTAGTCTGAAAATATACTATAAGAAAAAATACTTGAGACTGGTTGATTAATAAACAACAGAGGTTTACTTGGCTCATGATTCTGGTGTCTGGAAGGTCCAAGAGCATGGACTAGCATCTGGCTGGCCTTATCACATGGTTGAGAGAAATATGCAGGTCAGTAGCCACATGCAGGGAAGGAGAAAGAGAGAGGGAAAAAAAAAAAACAAACCAGACTTTTCCACTTTGTCCTGTTAATACTTCGAGGGAATTGGCCGATGCTCTTCCATTAGGCTGGGCCTGTGCCTCTTAAAGGTCTTATCACTACCTAAAGTCATTATGCTGGGGATCAAGATTCCAGAATAGGAAGATTTGAGGGACACTCTATTATTCAAGCCACAGCAATATCTACTTTCTATCTACTCATCGCTTCCCCCCTTTCATAGCCCCTATTCTACAGCATTCTGTATGACACACTGTCCCGTTAGGTCGTGTCTTACGCTGTCTTTGCTGAGCCTTTGTCATCTCTGTTTCTTTTGCTTCAAACATCTTCTCCATCTCCAGTCTGAACTACTCTCTATCCTCATCCAGGAACCAAGCCCTAGTTCAAAAGTTACTACCTGCATGAAGTGTTCCCTGACTCTTCCTGCGAGAATATGCTTTTCTTCCCAGGGAGTTTAATGCTAGTGGGACATTATTTGTGCTCTGCACTTCTGAGCATATTTATTATAAATTTTTGTTATTATGTAGTGCATGTCCTCTTTTCTTTTCTATTGTGAACTTATTTATGACCGAGACCTGTTAACAAGACTGGCAGTTCATCAGTGAAAACCCACGTTGACTTCCTTTATCCCTATGCCCTACCCAGGGGTCCTTCCATTCATTCCATTGCCATGAATGGAAGAGCAAGCCAAGAGGCATCTGCAGACCTATCAGGAAAGGAAAGCATGATTAGTTACTTCGTTAACTTCTGTTTGAAATATTTATCATGATTCATAGCTACACATTCACTTTTCTAATTTGCTGTTAGTGTCTGTCTCTTCCACTAGATTAGACTTCAACAAGTTTGTGGAAAAAATGGAATTAAATTAAGAATTTGTTTTCATGTGGAAAAACATTAAAAGCTGTGAATAGTTTTTTCATATGCTCATTCTCCACAAACTTTTTGAAGACCCCACATATGTCCACAGAATGGAAATTAGGTTTGCACACATCATATCTCCAGTGCTTTGAGCAGTGTTTCCTCCTTATTAGGTGCTCGATTTAGTATTTGTTTGAATAAATGAACAAACTTAGTGCATCATTTTTTTAATGGCTTAGGCTTAATTAATTGGTTATCTAATTAGGTTTGAACCCAATATTTGAGATCCATCTTTAAAGCCATTGCGTCACTAGGGCATAAATTTGTAGTGGGTTATTCACAATCTGTGAGAGCTACAGTCAAATGTAGGGGACACTTGGAGAAAGATACTAAAGGGGAGAAAAGATGTTAGAGTTCAAGGATGAGAGTGTAAAAGAAGGGAAGAGGGCTAATTGTGTAAACAAGGGACACTCCCAGGATTAGGAGGAGAGAAGAGAAGAATAGGGAGTTTCAGAGCAGTAGCTGAAAAATGACAGTGGAGAGAAAAGGGTTACTTTGGAGGTAGGAGACCAGAGGCTCTGCTTAGCCTCTAGCTGGTAGGAAAAATGGCCTCACCATCCTCAGCTCTCGTTGTCTCAATAAGGCGAGTGAATTGGCTTCTTGTGATTCCTCCAGTTCCCTTCCAGTGGATACTGTAGTGCCTGCATTTTGTGAAAATTTCCTATGAAAACAAGCAAAGACTGTAGAGTTGAGACTTTCTGCTGATAACACCGAAGTGCCACCGTTAGAAGTATGGAGGAAAGTGGGCAGTTTATGAACACTGTGTATGGTTATGAAAGAAGGACCAGGAGGTGTCGATCCTTTATTTAAACAGTTTGTAAAACACTGAGTTGGTAGCAGAGAAGATACTGCAGGTTAATAGTCTTTTAGGGGGAAATAACCCCTTTCTCTAGTTTATTCTTTATCATAGGTAATTACCACCCAAGGACTCTGAAATATTTAGGGTTTCTGCAGCAAATAACAGGTCCAGGATCACGGCTAGGAGATTATCATGGTAGCTATTGTTAGTGAGCAACTTACATGTGAAGGTGCTTTTTCATTTGTTATTTATGTAAGGTATGTTGTTCTAGTGAGTGTTTTTCTTATTTTAGAAATTAAAAGTGAAGCTCAGAGATGTCAGTTAATGTGTTTAAGGTAACACAGTTAGTAAACAGCAGAGCTAAGAATTCCAGGCCGCATCTGTCAGACTCCCAATCCAGGTACTGTACATTGTTGCCACATGGCTGAGAGTAATAGTGTGGGGAAGTCAGAGGGGAGGAGAGTTGGGTAGCCACTGCTTTTTTTACTAACAGTTACTTTAAGCAGTGATATGCCAAGTGTGGAGCAGTAGAGGCAGGTGTCTGTGAGTGCAGAAAATATGGACATACATTTTCTACAGAGAATTTGAAAGCAATATTAATCAGTCTGCTTTATTATCATTATGTGCCAATGATTTAAACAAATTCAGCAATTAAATACTCAAGAATTCTATGCTGGTTTAACTCTCAATAATTGCTGCAGTTACTATTGAGTTTTAATGATCTCTGTACTTGGTAATATATACATGTAAAATATATATGTATATGTATATATAGTGCACATATGCACTATCTATGTAACATATAGATATATACGTTTATTATCTGCTTTTTAATAAACATATTGTATGCTTTCTATAGGACAATATTTATATCTTTTACATGTTAATATTTTACACAGAGATACTTTGGGGAAATTGCCAATTATTTGATAGTATCCTAACACGGAACAACTCGGATACGTACATTTGTTTCAAGAGTACATGGTTGGCTGAGTTCTAATTTTTGATCACTGTAGTATCATTCATTTCAAATGTACTGTATAAAATGTGTTGGAGGTGACCCAGACATAATTGTGCATAGGTGGCATCTCTGCTTGGGAGGCACACTTTGAGTTCTCCAGCCAATCTGAAGATACTGGGTGTGGTCGTGTACGCCTGTAATCCCAGCTAACTGGACCTTGGGCAGGAGGATGGCAAGATTGCAAAGTCCAGTCCAAAATATACCCCTCTGCCTTTCTCTCCTTCCCTCTCTCTCTTCCTCTCCCTAGCTCTCACTCATAAAGGAAAAAAATATATATGTTGTAGAAAAGAACTGTCGTTAAAGCAGCCTCAAGATATTTTGAACAATTACAAGCTTTGGAAATTTTTACTGAGTATAAATGTATACATTTATGCTGACTTTTTTGATGAAGATCTTTTAGTGGCAATTTTTCAACTGCAGAGCCATTTGAAGGCTGTTAGAATCAATGCTCAAGAAACAAAGACATAAACAGCATTTAATTATAATATGAATTTCATAAGTCTCTGTCAACCTTTAAAATTATTTGCTATTTATTTTTATTGATATTGCTTTGTGTGAAGGAAATGTTTCAGAGAAAAGGCAATAAAAATATAGTCTTTGAACTGCTCTCAGTGAGAAGGATTGACAAATCTGATTATATTCTCTACTGAACATAAATATTTAAAGATCAATTTTGACATAATTGAAACCACGTAAAAGGATCGATCTAGGGCTGACCAGGTAGCATAGTGGTTAAAGTGACTAGATCCAATGTGGCCAACTCCGCAGTTCAAGTCCCAGATCAGGCGGCTTGAAAAATATGATGGGCACATGTGCACATGTATCCAAAATCATGAGAGAAGAATGGAGGAGACGTGATTGAGGTATGGCAATCACCCTGGGCAGTGTTTTCTCATCTTCTCTCTCTCTCCAGTGAGTGGCACATGCTCTATAGCAAACAAAAGACATTTATTTTTTTTGCTTTTTCATATTTTTTAATATTTAAAGTATGTCTTTTATTATTTACTTTTTCATACTGATATACTGGCGATAGTTCAACTAAAGGAAGCGTTTACTGGCTGCATTACTTCTTTAGCTATAATTATTATTCCACTTTGTAATTTTTCTGAGAACAAGTTTTTATACATATAAAAGAAATGTTAAAAACAATTCACTCCAACATCCTACATGCAAACTATGCCACTAGCTAAGACTAAGGATTATATTTTGAAATCTTCTTGGATGGTTGTGGGAAACAACTTCCTATTTCTTTGTGTCCACCAGGGTTGTGAGCACAGCAGTTCTACATAGTTGTTGAATGAAAAGATAAATGATGAATGAATAATAAACAAATGCTTAAAATATGCCATGTTTGGTCTGCTGGTATTACTGGAAATCTACATTTTTTACTGTGAACTGAACATCTAAAAATAACTTGACTGCTAATCTAAACTACTCCTTTAGGTTTATGCTGCAGATGAAAAGTACTAAATACATGCAGTAAATATCAGCATGTTTAAGGTTCTGTTCGCTTAAACTACTCAGTAAAAGACTTTGCAATTTCAGGTCTTGTTTAAACTTTGATTTCTTCATCTGTCAAATGGGGAAAATACTAACAATGCCATATGGATCCTAAGTGAGAACAAAACCAGAGAACATGTAGAGAGTCCTTACCATGTTAACAATATTCTAAGCATTTGACAAATCATAGCTATCAGTAACAGAAAATTTGGCTGTTTCTGTAAAATTACTTTGACCTAAAATGGGCCCATAAACCTTTCAATTTTAGGGGAAAATACTTGTAGGGTAATATTTTATTCCTTTTTTTAATCAGTAATATTACTTTTTAACTTTTTGCCATAGGGCATATGAACTCACCAGAGAGAGAGGGAAAGTGAGAAATCAACCTCTGGAGGGATGGCCATACCAGAATAGCTTCTGTATTCTCTTGAGATTTCAGGCTTGCACGCACATGTGCCCTTTGGATTTTCAAGCTGCTGGGCCCAGGACTCAAATCATGCAGTCATCCAGGTGGGATTCAGCTGCCTTAACTTCCATGCCACCTTCTGGTCCATTTATTTTATATTTTAAAGTTAATTAATTTATTTCATGGGTAAGAGAGACCAAAATACAGCACTCCCTACAGGGTCCTGAAGCTGAGCTCCATTCCCAGCCTCCGTCAGCATAGACCATGAGCCCCTCTGGGCTGGGTGTGCTCTGGGCGGCCTCTGGACACTATCCACCAACCTTCCTATGTGGGTCCGCCTCACAGAGCCTGTGTCTTACCACAAAGCCACTGTCTAGTCTTATGCTTTATTATTTTTTAATTTAATTGACAAATTATAATTGCATATATTTATGAGTTACAGTGTGATGTAATAATATAAATGTACCATGTGGAATTATTAAATCAGTAATTAACATATGCAGCATTACAAATTCTTATTTGTTTGTAGTGAGAATATTTGAAGTTTGTTCTCAACAGTTTTGAAATAGACAATATATTATTATTAAATATAGTCACCAATAGGTCTCAAAAACTTGTTTCTAACTAAACCTTGTATCATTTGATTAACATCTCCCCATCCCTTCCCCAATATTATTCTTTTTTATTTCCTTTTTGGAGAGATTTTTGCTACAGGGCATGTGCACTCACCAGAGAGACACAGAGAGACAGAAAGCAAGAAAACCTCTCCTGGGGCGATGGCCACACCACAGTCCCTACTTTTCCATTCTCTCCTTGGGGTCTTGGGCATGCATGTTCATGTGCTCGCTATGAGTTTTAAGCCACCGGGTCCAGGACTCAAACCATGGTCGACTACATGGGAGTTCAGTGACGTAACCATTACACCATCTATTGGTTCCCCCAATATTTTATTCTTTAAAAATTTTAAGGCACAAAGATTTGGTGAGTATAGTTTTTGCCAGAAATAAGTGAAAGCCAGAATATGAAAATTGGAAAGGAATAAAAACCATAGTGGGAGGAAGGAATGAACTCTTCTGTGAGAAGTGTATTGATGATTTCCTGCAAATGCAGTTTATGTCAAGGACCACTTGACAAAATCCTGCCCAGAACTTTCGAAATGCTAGGGTTCACTGTGCTTGGGGCCCAGAGTATTAGGTAGTGATATTCTTTCGGTCTCAACCATGTCCTCTTCTTTTCCTCTCATAAGTGAACGTGGAGGAAGTTGCAGAGTGATGACTCATTTAAATCTTTCGTTTCCTGTGTATTTCTCACGTTATCCGAGGGAAGTCTGCACCACTGAGTCATACATAAATATATTTGAAACTCTTCATCTCTTCTCAGTCCTGCTGATGCCGTTACCCAAAATAACCATGATGTGTATTGACTGTCACTATGTTCTGCATTCATTTTGTATGATTCAGTCTGTTGTCATTTGGATATCGTTGACTTTTGAGACACTTTTTAAAAAAATGTACTTGCTTATTTTGATAGATATAATAGTTCTCTTCATTTTCTTTGAACTACTATAGAACCAGTTTGGGATGCTGTGTCTCTGTCTCACTCATTAAATGAATAAATAAATTTTTAAAAAAGGAGAAAGAAATCACATTATATATTTAAACAGTTTTCCTAATTCTTTTCCAATCCTTAATCATGTTACTGTTGATTGAATATTTTTGAGAGGAGAGAGGATTCAATAGAATCTGAAGGAAGAGTTGGGAAGGCCAATGGAACATCACGTTGTTTTGTAGTGTTTTCTAAGCCTGACTGCTTGCCAGCTTCAACTCATTAGGTTGATCATGTTGATTTGCTGTAGCAAAGGACTTTGTGACCGGGATCTTATAAATCAATAAACCCAAACCAATAAATCTGAATTTTACATTTTTCTAAAGATGCAGCAGAGACTAGATAAAGGTATGTTAGAAGTTGTTTAAGACAAGAATGGATGAATATCAAATGTTTCCATTTTTACATGTTTCTAGCTACAAATCAATTGCATGCAGAATATATTAAAATTTATAAATTGAGAAAGACTTTATTAATGGCTCCTCATGTATTAACTATGCTGTCTTCTTGTAAACTGTGTTCATTTTCATATGTTGTAATGCACACTTTAGTTGTATTCTCAGATATAGATTTGCAGGCTTTAGAAAGGCATTAGTTCTATTTCTTTGATTAGTTTATCAAAAGAATTATATAACTCCACACTATATGAAGAAGTCATTCTGGGAACCAGCAGTTAGCATAATGGCTATGTCGCTGGACTCCCACGTAGTCGACTGCGGCTCGTGTCCCGGACCCGGTGGCTTAAAACTCATGCCGGGTGCGCCTGTGTGTGTGCCCAAGATCCCGAGAGGAGAATGGAGGAGAAGGGATTGCAGCGTGACCATCCCCCCTGGGGGGTGATTTCTCGCTTTCTGTCTCTATGTCTCTCTCTGTCTGTCTGGCGAGCGCACGCGCCCTATAGCAAAAACTTCTCAAAAAAAAAAAAAAAAAGAAGTCATTCTCAGGCAACATGAAGATGCTGTCTCTGAAATTAATCTAGAATGTATCTAATCCCTCAAACGATAACACGAGATGGTAAGACAGGAGGCATCCCAAATTAGTAGGTGACTCTACCAGTAAGTGATACTAAAGAATATTGCAAATTTATTGAAATATGAGGTAAATGACTCAGAGTAAAAAACCCAGGAAGTACTTTGTAAAAATTATTTGCACCCAGGAAAAGAACGAGAGCCTGATATTTGGAGAGAAAGGAGTTTGGACTTTTAGGTGGAGAAAGAAGCATAGGATATGCTTAAAGAATAGACTATGTTTTCGGCAGAGTGAGTTGGCACTTCTGACCAAAGATAAAGATAGTTTAATCAGACCAATTGTGGTCCTTCTCAAATTGTCCAGTTCCTGCAGTCCATCTGAGGAGCCTGTTAAAATGCAGATCCTAAGTCAGTAGGTCTGGGGGTACAAGAGGCTGCATTGTCAAAGCCTTAGGTGATGCTGCAAATACTCTTCTGTCTAGATCACATTAACTAGAAGTGTTAGTTAATGAAATTGAAAACACACACACACAAACACAAACTGAAGTATTTCAGTCTATATTTGAATTACTTTTTTTTCTGGATTTGAGGGACTTAAGAAATTGGATATAGGGGCCAGAAGACTATGGTTCAAGTCCTAGACTCGGCGGCTTGAAACTCATGCTGGATACGTGTGCGTGCATGTCCAAAATTCCAAGAGGAGAATGGAGGAAAAGGGACTGAGATGTGGCCATACCTCCTGGTGATTTCTTGCTTTCTGTCTCTCTGGTGAGTGCACACACCTTATAGCAAAAATATCTAAGGGACCAGCAGTTAGCGTAATGGCTATGTCGCTGGACTCCCACGTAGTCAACCACAGTTCGAGTCCCAGACCCGGTGGCTTAAAACTCACGCCGGGCGCGTGTGTGTGTGTGCCCAAGATCCCGAGAGGAGAATGGAGGAGAAGGGATTGTGGCATGGCCATCCCCTCTGGGGGGCGATTTCTCGCTTTCTATCTCTCTGTCTCTCTCTGTCTGGCGAGCATACGCGCCCTATAGCAAAAACCTCTTCAAAAAATATCTAAGAATAAATAAATAGATAAATAAAAATAAAAATTGACTGTTAAATGGGTTGTTAAGGAAAAGGTTGCAATTGTATGATGATAGAAAATATTAGTCTTTTTGATGTAGAAGTTCTACCTGGAGTATCATTCTGAGAGTCAAAGAATGAGTCATTACTCTTGGAGCTTGGCCCTTGAAATACAAAGAATTTCATACATCCTCTAGTGATTCCACTGCTCTTCTAGGATAATACACAAAGTAGCTCAAGAGAGCAAAAGGTGATGTTGCCAGGTTTGGAGTTTGAATTACTTTCCAGCCTCTTCACAGTGTGGAACTTCTTAGCTTACTTTACACTTACTAAGGCCATTTTCAAAGCATACTCTCTTATACAATATGGTTTTTAAAATATTTTATTCTTATTCACATAGGTGATATCCAAAATTAAAACTGGCCTTTCATTTTCTTCTGTGGCAGGTAGTTTTTTTCCCCCCCCCCATTCTTTATAAATCAGAAATAAGACTTATAACAAAAAGTGAAAACCAATGGAATAATAAAAACTGTTCTCAGGTAGGAGCTGCCGATGGTTTACAGCTGGAGTTGAAGGTCAGGAATGCTCTGATGTTTCGGCAACCGTGGTATTCTCTAGTAAGTGATATGAAAGGAACCACTGAGACAGGTTTAGGCAGGTCAATAAAGATAGTGCCTTCCCTTATTCACCCCAGCAAGTGGTTTTTCTTTTGTCTGACTCCTCTTTGGCCTCAGTGTACTAATCTTTTTCTCTGTTTATCCTTTCTCTGTTTCACTAAACTCAAAAGATATAATGTCACTTACTCCTCTTGACTTAAGAAAGTGACTTTTTTGAATGAAAACACTCTTTGCTTGATCTTTTAATGAGTTAATCAGAAAAGACCTGGGAGGGATGCTCTAGAGGTTCTTCTGGAAAGTTAAGTGGAGCCTCAGTATCTAAAGAGATGAGAGACTGCTTTGAGTAAAGATGGAACGAGGTGGAGAAGCACGCACCTACTCTGCAGCTTTCTCTGCTGCCGTACCTGAAGCATATTGCTGCCCCGCATTAACCTGATAGTATCTATTAAAATAAAAATTACAGGGGCCAGAAGATGGCATAGCAGTTGCATCGCTGGACTCTTACATGGCGGACTGTGGTTCAAATTCTGGACCCAGTGGCTTGAAACTCATGCTGGGCACGTGTGTGTGCATGCCCAAGATCCAGGGAGGAGAATGGAGAATGGATTGTGGTGTGACCAACCCTCCAAGGGAGTTATTTCTTGCTTTCTGTCTCTTTGTCTCTCTGTCTCTCTGGTGAGCGCACATGTCCTAAGGCAAAAACTTCTACCAAGAAAGAAAACAAAACATACCATTAGATTAAGAAATTCTATTTTAGAATTATTTTATGTAGAAATAACACACTTGTATATAAGGCCATGTATTGACTTTGATACTGTTTGTAATAGCCTACATTGAAAACAATCCTAATGTCTAATAATGTAGGGGATTAATTGAATTAATCATATTATAATCCATCTATGGAACATTCTACAGCTACTAAAAAGAGTGAAATAGAGTTTTACATTTATCTGGAACTATTCACCAAATATGTCAGTATTGAAGAAAATAAGCTGTAAGATATATACCAGAATGGTTTCACTTAAATAAAAAAGGAAATGGATTCTTTAGATTTAAATATATATGTATGTATATCTGTATTATAAAGTGAGTACTGAAATAGTCTAAGAATACCTAGCATGCAATCAGTGTTGGTTAGCTTAGGGGAATGAGGTTGGTAAAAAGAATGAAAATATATTAGCTTTTACATTTACAAATCAATGTATATTTTTAAACTTTTTATAATTAAGATGTATCAATTTCATGATTAAAAATGTATAAAACTGAGAACACATCAGTGGTTTTCAGGATTAGGATTGGGGTGGGTAGATTTGACTAAAAAGGGCAACGTAAGAACCTTTTTTTGACTGAAAAAACTATATCCTGTTTGTTGATTTTGATGATAACTGTTGTCACATGAATTGATGTATGTGTCAATTCACATAATTTTACATCAAAATACACATTTTATTGTAAGTTTAAAACAAAGTAAAAATAATAGTGAAGAAAAAATTATACTTTTAAAACATACTACAAAATGAGCAATAAATAGTCCTTCAAAACATGCTACTTTAAGGCTGAATGGAAAAAAAACTTTTTTCAAGAGAAAATGATGTCATGATTTTGATAACTTTAAGGTTATTTTCCAGTTTGAGACCACTTAGTCATTGCTAGCTAATAAAGTAAGTCAGTAAGTCAACAGGATAGGTCAATAGGTATTGTTATTCATCCTGTTTTATAAATAGTAAAACTAAAGCTTATGAGAATTTAGTCATTTACTCAGAACTACATTGCTAAAAGGATGTCACATTAAAATCCAAACTTTGAAAGAAAAAAATGTTAAGATTTCTAAAAGTAATACACACACACACACACACAGGATACAAATGGTCATGAATTAACTATGAGAAAGTAGTAATTATAATAATAATAATCACTACTTGAGAAGGCCTATGCTCCTCTACAGAAAGAATAATAAAACGATCCCTAGACATAAGTCACTTGCAGCTACACCTATCCAGGAACTCCTAGAGGCTCAGTGGATACAATGATCACAAATTATAATCCTCTAAATGCCTAGTTCAATCTTGGATGCTGAAAATAGGGTAACACAAAGAATCTTAATTAATTCTGCAGAAGAACTTGACCTACACCTTTGTAAAAAACTTTTAATAATACAGTAGAGGATAAAGAGTTAATGGTAAAAGATTTAAAATGGGGTCACCATGGTGAAAAAAAAAAGTGTAATCATTCTGAAGTGCTTGGTATTGCTATATCCATGTAGTATGACAATGATGAACTTTGCGTTTCCATGTCAACAAGAGTTAAGTGGCACAAGAGATCAGACTTGTGTATTTAAAGTTGACAGTTTACATAGGAATTTCCAAATACAGGCATTTCTGGCATGAATGTTAAACATCTGTCTGTCTTTTAAGTAATCATCATTCAAGAGAGTTCATTTTAAATATGAAGTGCTTTACAAGAGTAGGATAGGAATTCCTTCGCTTAACTTTATCCAAGTCAAGCTTTGTTGCTGTTGTTTTATTTGCTCTAGGGCATGTGTCCTCACTGGAGAGAGACTGAGAGAGAAAGACAGGGAAAGCGAGAAAGCACCCCTCTGGGAGACAAGCATGCTGCAATCCCTTCCCCTCCATTTCTCTCTTCTTTTGATTTTAGGAATGTAGGCATACTTGTCCGGTCTGTGTTTCAAGCTGCCAAGTCCAGGACTCAAACTGAGCAGTTAGCATGCTGGATCTAGTCACTTTAACCACCATGGCTCCAGTTGCCTCCATTTCTTTTTTCTTCTTTTCTTTCCTTTTCTCCTTTTGCTTTTCTTTTCTCTTTTCTTTCTTTTCTTCTTCTTCTTCTTTTTTTTTTAACTGCCAGAGGGTATGTGGACATGTGGCATGTGAGCTTGCTGGAGAGAGAGAGACAGAGAGAGAGAGAGAAGGAAGAGAGGAGAGAGAAGAGAGAAAAAAGAGGAAAGTGAAAAAGCATCACCCCATCTCATGGGGAATGGACGCAGTGCAATCCCTTTTCCTCCATTTCTCCCTCCTTTTGGGATTCCAGAAACTCATGCACATGTGCCCAGAGTGTTTTTTCAAGTTTCAGGGAACAGGACTCAACTCTCTTCATTGGCCATGTGGGATCCAACTGCTTTAAGCACCAGGCCCTGGGCTGGTTCTCTCTCTCTCTCTCTCTCTCTTTTTTTTTTTCTTCCATGTTTGACTTTTGTTTTCTTACTTTTCAATGTCAAAATCCATCTTTCAATTTTTGCCTTATCTAGCCAAACCATGTTCATTCATTCTGACCTCAGTTGAAATTCTTTCATCTTAGGAAATAATACTTTTCATTTTCTGTAATCTATGTGAGTTCATTTCCTCTCTTCACATAACTTACAGGTATCTTAAGTGCAAAACTAGATCTTGCTTTATATACATTTCCCTAGCATCTATTCATTCAATCCAGTGGGCTGTGATCGCCTTTTCTGTTCAATACTCAATGCTAGCTGGTGAGGGAGATGCAAAGATGACCTAAAACTAGTCCTTGAGTTAAAGAATTCATCATCCAGTATAATAGGTAAGAACTGTTATACATATAACTATAATAATAGACATTACATGATGTCAAGTGATTTTTAAAGAGACAAAAAGACACTATAATGTTTGCATAATGGGTGGTGGACATTTTCTAACTGATTTTTGAAACATTCGGTGAAACTATTCTTGTCATCTGGTTACTTATCTCAGAAAATTTTCCTTACATCTCACATTAACACTAATAACTGTTTGTAGGTAGTTGTAGAGCATGTATGCTTACCAGAGACAGACAGAGACAGGGAGAGAAAGTGAAATATCACCCCCACACACACACCCCAGAAGGGAATGGCCACACTGCAGTTCCTTCTCCATTCTCTTGGGATTTGGGACATGCACACACTCGCACCAGGCATGATTTTTTAAGCTGCCTGGTCCAGGAAGTGAACTGCATAGATGATCATGCAGCATCCAGCCACCTTAACCTTTATGCTACTTGCTGACCCAGCACTAATTATTCTTAAAACAATATAGAGCTTTTTTCTAGGAGTTTTGAAAAATACCCATTTTTTTCCTTCTGATTTACACATTTTTGCCTCACGTTTTTAATATCTCTGAAGTCAGGTTATGTGTATAAATGGTGTCCTACTCAGCATATGATAAATTTAAGTTTTGGTATTTGGAATTTTTTTTCTTCTAATATTTTTTTATTTTTGGTTGCTAAAACTATGGATGTAATATTGTTGATAGGAAGGGCCAACTATACTTTTTATTTTGATAGCTATTCAAATATGTGGTTGTTGCTTTGTAAGAAATAGAAAATTGAGGTTATTTATTTCTAGTAAATATTTGTCCCAGTGTCAAATAGAGGTCTCACTTTTGTGTTCCCATGCATACACAGTTATCTTTCCTTTAAATGCTATATCTAGTATAGTTTTTAGGACTTTTTGAGGGGCAATAAACCCGACACATGTAGTAACAATAAAACCCTTAACACAACTGAGATATTGACAGGAGAAACAGAAATAAAAACATTTATAAATGGCTGAGAATTATGCCACATCAAATTTCTATTTTTATAAGACTGATGGTTGAATGTTCGAATTTCATTTTGTTTAGCCTAATATGTCATGATTGCCATACTCTCCAAAAAAGTTTGATTTTTTTTCTTTCCTAAAACATTTAAAAAGTTGCTCACCTAAATTATGCTATAAAGAAACACAAACATATTTTCTTTCTTTTTTTTTTTTGGAGGGGGGGCATAGGTGTGTGTACTCACTAAAGAGAGACAGTGAGAGGGAAAGTGAGAAATCATGCCGGAGGGGGTATGGCCACACCAATGTCCTTCTGGGACTTTGGGAACAGAGGCACATGTGCCTGGGGTGATTTTCAAGCTATCAGGTCCAGGACTCTAACTGTGGTAGGTCACGTGGGAGCCAGTACCTTAAACATCACAGCACCTGCTGGCCTCAGAAACACAAATTTTTAAAACTACCCCAAACTTTTGAAGAATACCGGGTGAGCATATTTTTTGCTATCCAGTGATGTAATTTTTTTCTCCCTTGCATTATATTTCTAAGCTGAAATTTAAATTGTCTTCTATATTTATAAAAACCCAAATCAACTGCTATAGCATTTCCTTTATTTACGGCATGAATTTTTTTTTTTTTTACAGCACGATTTCCGATCACCCTGAATTAATGATCTATATATAGAGATGAGCCAGTTAAGTGATTTGAGATGACAATTTCAGTCCAACTCGTGGTGTGATTATGGGAGTTGGATCCCACTCAACTTCACAGTTTGAGTCTTGGACCCATAGATTGAGAAACACCCTAAGTGCTTATATGTGTGTGCCCAAAAATCCTGAAAGGAAGAAAAATGGAGAAGGGTTGTAGTATGACCATTCCCCATGGGGGTGCTTTCTCACTTTCTCTCTCTGTCTCTCCTGTAAGTGCACAGGCCCTGTGAAGAAAAAAACAAAAAGGTAGCAATGTGAGGTGATGGAAATAAACACAATGGGAAAACAAACATTAACAACCCAGTACATCTAAGAAGTACTTAGGTATTCAGAAAAAGAAATTTTGTTTGTTTTTTGAGAGGTTGTTGCTATAGGGCACATGTGCTCTCCAGAAAGACAGAGAAAGAAAGCAAGAAATCACCTCCCAGGAGAGATGGCCATGCCGCAATCCCTTCTCCTCCATTGTCCTCTTGGGACGCCTGGAGTAAGTTTAAGCCACTGGGTCTGGGACTCGAACCGTGGTCGACTACATGGGAGTCCAGTGACATAGCCATTACCCCAACTGCTAGTCCCCAGAAAAAGAAATTTTGAGGGCAAGAGAAAGTTTAAAAAACTGCAGGAAGGATCTTCACTTTGTCTTAAATTGTGAGTGGAAATTGAAAGAGAGAAGGAAAATGGAGTCCAGGCATGATAAAGGAAGTAATAGACAGTGTGAGAAAACCTCATGCTGTTCTTAGAGTATGGGGCTTTGGGAAAGGGGATTACTTGCAGATGCAACAGGGAAAA
The DNA here is from genome assembly GCF_000334495.1 of Tupaia belangeri chinensis. NCBI lineage: Eukaryota > Metazoa > Chordata > Mammalia > Scandentia > Tupaiidae > Tupaia > Tupaia belangeri. The sequence continues at coordinate 365,170 of NW_006159816.1, forward strand.
GACTGGAGGGAGATCTTGATTTTGGATTTTAAAATATTGGTGAGGAATAGTAATTATCTTATGGCAAGTGCCATCAATTTTTCTATTAAAACATTAAATGAGCAAAGCATCTTTTCACAAACATTTTTCACAATATCTTGATAACTTTTAGATTTTTAATCATTAATTTATGCAAAATGTTATATTTCATATCTTAGAGTGCATCCATTTCAACTTGCTAGGCCTAAGTATGCAAGAGTGACAGAGCAGAAAATGCAGATGTAAATGAATAGTAATGTATTTTGGGAATATTTTCCCCCCCAAAAAAAATACTTCTCATATTTGGCCCTTTTTTCTAAAGAGTAAAATAATATATGTGCTTCTTGGTTTTAGATGTCGTAAACTACTATCCATTTATCAGCTCAACGTTCTGTAAGTTAGAAATGGAAGCACGTTAGCCTGAGTTTTATGCATGGAGTATCACAGTGTGAAATCCAGGTTGGGCTTTTATCTCCAGGCTCTGGGAAAGAATCTGCTTCCAGGCAAATTCTTTATTTATTATTATTTTTTTCCTCTAAGAAAGAGAG
>NW_006159816.1:365904-386435 GCF_000334495.1 Tupaia belangeri chinensis
AAGCACTTTCCGTAGGGCTTAGTCATGCTGTGAGCTCTTCCTTCAGTTCTCCAACTCACTAGCATCGTGGCTCATGTGCATTTGCCCAGCATGTTTTTCGGTGGAAAAGATTGGGGCCTTGAACCGTTGTCAGCATGCCAAGCACTTTTTAAAAAAAATAATTTGCCCTTCCTAATGTTAGCAGAATTTAGTTCCTTGAACACCTGGGAAGCAGAAGCCCTCGTTTGGTGCTAGTTGTTACCTAGGGGCCACCTTTTTGCATCCGGGGGCTGCCCTTGGCTCTTGCATCTAGTTCCTGCAACTTCAAACCACTTCTTATTTCACTAAGAAATGGCCCTACTTTTAAAAGACTTGTAATTAGATTTGAACACCCAAGTTATCTCCGTCTTTAAGATTAACTTGACTATAAAGCACTGTGGTATTTCATTGTATTCATAGATTCCACTCTACTCAAAGGAAGTTATGGAAGGATAGGGGCCACTGTGGGGGTTCATAACTAGAAGTCTGCCCACACAGATACAGAGATGGGGCATCTCAAATGGTCTTCATCATAGTTTTGGTCCTGCAGAGGTTTATTTAGAGATAACATCACTGCTTTACTGAATTACCATAAGTTCTGGGCTGGTCCCATGGCACAGTGGATCTGGATCTCACATGACCCACCACAGTTCAAACCCCAGCCCCAGCAGCTGGAAAAACATGCCAGGGCTTGCCAATTTCTGGACAAATTCCTGATGTGATGGAGAAATAGGGAAAAGGGATCGTAATATGACCATGCCCCAGCAGAGAGTGCTTTCTCTCTGGTGAGAACACACACCCTCCAACGATTAAAACAAAAACAAAAAATCTTAAGTTCTGGGGCCAGCAGTTAGCATAATGGCTATGTTGCTGGACTCCTATGTAGTCGACCACGGTTTGAGTCCCAGACCTGGTGGCTTAAACTCACGCCGGGTGTGTATGTGTAGTGCCCAAGATCCCGAGAGGAGAGTAGAGAAGGGATTGTGGCATGGTCATCCCCCCTGGGGGGTGATTTCTCACTTTCTGTCTCTCTGTCTCTTTCTGTCTTTCTGGCGAGTGCATATGCCCTGTAGCAAAAACTTCTCCAAAAAAAAAAGTAAAAAAAAAACAAAAAAAAACAAAAAAAAAAAACCTTAAGTTCTGATTTCTAGGTGAGTTGAATTTTTTGTCTCATCAGTGACAAAATTATCCTGAAAATTAAGAAATAATTTTCCCAATTAAAAAACAATGCATGGTTATTTGAAATAAGCAATTAAGAAGGAAAAGACAAATTTACTCGAAACATTTAAATATTTTCCAAAATGACCCTTTTAAAAATTCTGTTTAAGATTATTTATTTTAATTGACAGATAATAATTGTACATATTTATTGGGTACAATGTGATGTTTTGATACATGTATACATTGAATAATGATTCAGCCATGATAATTAACATGTCTATCTCCTTAAACATTTATTGTTATTATTTTCTGTTATGAGAACATTCAAGATCCTCTCTTCTAATATTAGACATTTACAATGCATTATTGTTATCCATCCTTACCCTCCTGTGTGTTAGGGTACCACAACTTATTCTTCCTATCTAATTCTAACTCTATACCTAGTGATGAACCTCTCGCCCCTCTTCCTCCTTCCATCCATCCCAGCCTCTGGCAGCCATTCTGTTACCTCAACTTCCATGAGATCAATTTATTTTCAGATTCCACATATGGGTGAGATCATGTGGTTTTCCTCTTTCCTGTGTCTGGCTTACATATGCAAAGGAAATTACAACAGTATGTCAGAGAGGCACCTGTACTTCCATGTTTATTGAAGAATGTTTCCTAATAGCCAAGCTATGGAATCAACCTAAGATAATTTTTAAGTACTTGTCTTTTATTTCTTATGAAATTACCACATATGCCATTATTTTCAAAATGAGCACGAGAATGTATCCTGGTGGTGTGACTAAATGGAGGGAAGGCCCATTCTGCCGGGAAGGAGAGGAAGAATGCTGGGGAAGCTAAAGAGGAGTTGCATCTTTATTTTCTGGAGAGACTATTGCTATAGGGTAGATGTGCTCACTGGAAAGAGGAAGACAGGGAAAGTGATAAGTCACCCCCAGGGGGGTGGCCATGCTACAATCCCTTCTCCTCAGTTCTCCACCGGGGATCTTGGGCACATGTGTACATGTGCCCAGCATGAGTTTGAAGTCACTGAGTCTAGGACTCAAACTGCAGTTGACCATGCTGGAGTCCAGCGACATAACTGCTACACCATCTACCCAAGGAAGAGCTGCATCTTTTAAGATTAGTTGGTGTTGTAGAGAAGGGTCAGGGAGAAAATGAATAAATGTAGACAGGGATACTGCAGCATGGAACTACAGTGTTGAGCACATGGGAGGGTCTATGGCAAGAGAAAAGAAGATCTTAATATATCTTGTTTGCCAAGCTTAGAACCATGCCGTCATAGTGGTCATCCAGAATCTCCAGTTTTGCCTGCGAGTTGCTCCAAAGTGAGGTGCTTATTCAAGTCCCTGGACCATCCTGAATGTATGGAGCAACAGAAAAGATCTTCCTCACAGGACGACACTTACCGCTTCAGACCAAACGAAATGATCTTGACAAATAGCCACTTTGGGAAAGAAAAGATATTTTATAGATTAATACATGACTGTGCTAGATGAAATCTTGAAATAAGCACAATCCTGTTGACACTTTATGTTTAAATTCTTATTTTACGTTACACTGCGATACATTTCGTTCTATTTCACCTTTACAGAATGATGCCTTTTTATTTCTGATTATTTAGTCATGCAAAATCCTTGCCTGTGAGTACTGCTTCATTCCTGTTTGTGCTGTTAAAGTTCAGCCAGATGGAACTCATCCAAGCCCTTATTTCTATCAGACATTTGAACAGCTGGGATTCTGTAGTTTCTGAGTTTGAAGCAAAAGATCTGCAGAACTTGTGTCAGTGAGGGCCATGTTCTCTCATGGTTTCTCTTAGCTTTATATTCACACGGGTTCATTTGCAATAAACTAACATCTGTAATTTTTGCTAGGATGGAAGAGATGGTGAGAAGGAATTGCAGCTAATATCGGGTTTTTAACATTTCAGAACATTTGTGACTGCTTTACTAAATCCCTTTTTAAAAATTATAATTCTGTAGTTATTTCATCTTGTGGAGTCATTTGGCATGAAGCATAGATTTCAGTAGTTCTAGGATGATTTTTTTTTTTTTGAAGAGGGTTAATATTCACCATGTTTAACTTAGATTGCCAAGTGGAAGATAATTAAGACAAAGTAGTGCTGGTATAGCATGGGAGATTTACCTCAAGGATTCACTAGGTTAAAAAATTTCAAGTCATTTTTACACTAGTAAAAAAGAACGGAAGTCGCTATTCTAAATTCTGAAAGTAGGCATCCGTGCGATTTAAACAACTCTTTTTTCCCCCATTCTTATTTTTTTTAATGGCTTAACATAATGTTCATGAGGAAATTTCAAAAGTTTTATCAAAAATAAAATTGTTGCATGTTGCCCTTTGGGCATGTTGAAACTGTAAGCAAATGCTATGTTTAGATTAGGACTATCTAGTTTTGATGCAGATAAAGTTAGGTTAAAATAAGAATGACCTTTAAAAATCCAAAAGAATACTAGATAATAAAAAAGATTTTCTAGTAAAGAGTTATAGTGGCAAAAAAAAAGCAAGATTTTTGGTAATGTCATTTTTTTTTTTCTTTCTAAGTTTATTTCTCCCATGAGCAAGGAAGACAGACAGACAGAGAACCAGGACCTTCAACAAAGTCTTCATGTTACAATCCACCCCCTAATCTCAGCCAGCCCTGAATCATGGGCACCCTTGTGTACTCAGCAAGATCTGTGGATATGAACCTAGAACTTTCTTGTATATGTCAGGATCACAGAAACTTGTGTTTTACTGCTACTCCACCAAACTTTCCCAGTCATGTAGCTCTGATTAAAGGTGAGGTCATAAGGTTTGAATATTGAGAGTCTGAAAAATATAGTACATGATAACTGAGTCAAATATGGTCGTTATTTTTAAAAGTTTTTGCCATAGGGTATGTGCTTGCCAAAGAGAGACAAAGAGAAGGAAAGTGAGAAATCACCCCTCGAGGGGATGGCCATGTCACAATTCCTTCTTCTCCATTCTACTCTTGGGATTTGGGGCACAAATGCACATATGCCCAGCGTAATTTTCAAGCCACTGAGTTCAGGACTTGAACAGTGGTCAGCCATGTGCAAGTTAGGCATCTTAAGCACCACTCCACTTGCTGGCCCCCATATGTTAGCATTTTATTTGGGTCAGCTTATTACTTGCCTATTGAAACTCATTAGAACATTATGAAATATTAAACTTTAGAATGGTAAGATGCAAATGGCTTTAAAGGTAACTTACAGTTATTTCAATAATTATTTTTGTTTCAGTTAATACTTGGAAAACTATTAAAGTCCCAACAAAAATATAAGAATAATAAGAAAGGTCTACAAAAAATTTAGTACAAATCTAGTGTTTTTATTCATTGAGGCATAATTTATAAACAGTAAAACACAAATTTTTAAGTGTCTGGTTCATTGAAATTTAATAGTTGTTGATATATTTAACCGCAACTCTTTATTTTCATCTTCTCAAAAAATCTCCTTATGACTCAGTCAGTGTTGAAATTGCCCCTGCCTACCAACCAAAGGGAATCTTTATTCTGATTTAAACTTTGTCCTCATTTCTATTACCTTATCTTAGTTTTGCCTGTTCTAGAATTTAATATAAATGAAATCATCCATTATGTGCCCCTTTGTTTCTGGCTTCTGTAGGACAACACAATATTGTTGGAATTTACTCATATTCTTTTACATATCAGTAACTTTTTAAAAAATTTCTGAATGGTATTTCATTGTATGAATATACTACAATATATTAATCAATTTTTTAGTTGTAGACATAGGAGTTATTTCCACTTTGCGACTATTATGAATAAACCTACTGTACACATTCTGGTACAAGTCTTTTAGTGGGCATGTGTTTAATTTCTCCTGGGTAAACACCAAGGAGTGGAATTACTGGGTCATAAAGAAGTTATATATGTAATTTTATGAAAATCTGCCAACCAAATTTTCAAAGAAGTAATGAAGTTTTTCACTCTCACCAGTAATGTAGAATTCTATTGCTTCATTATCTTATAATCACTTAACAATGACAGATTTAAAACTTTTTTTCTGTTCTGGTGTGTCAAAATGGATAACTCATTGTTTTACATTGTATTTCCCTAATGACTACAAGTTAAACATCTTTTGATATGCTATTGACCATTGATGAGTCTTCATTTGTAAACTATTTTTTTTAGTATTTTGTTCATTTATATTAGGTTGTTTTCTGTTGATTATGAATTTGTAGGGGTTTATTATATAATCTATTTGTAAGTCTTTTGTCAGATATACATTTGATAAATATTTTCCTCTAGCCTGACTTGCCTTTTCATTTCCTTGGTAATTCTTAAAACAGAATTTTGAAGACTTTAAGTTTAATTTTGGTGAAGTTAATTTAAGGGTTTTTTTTTTTTTTTTTTTTTTTTTTTTGCTATTTAGTGTTTACACTACACAGAGACAGAGAAAGATAAAGTGAGAAATCACCTTTCAGATCGGGAGGACAGTCATGCGGCAGTCCCTTTTCCTTTGTTTTCCTCTTGGGATTTTGGGCATGTACACACACACACCCAATGTCTTTCAAGTTGAGTCTGGGACTTGAGCCACTTAGTCAGCCATGGGAGATCCTGCCACCTTATTCATCATGCCATTGGCTGACCCAATAATTTTGTCTTTTGTGGTTAGTTTTTTTGTGTGTTTTGAAAAGCTTTCGCTGATTGCTGAGGTCACAGTAATATTTTCCTAAATTTTCTTCTATAAGCTGTAATTTTACTATTCATGTGTAGGTCTTTCATGCATTTTGAGTTAATTCATGTGTATAGCGTAAGATAGGAGATAAAGTTTAGTGAGTAAGTTTTTGCTACAGGGCACCTGCACTCACTAGAGAGAGACAGACACAGAAAGGGAAAATGAGAAAGCACTTGCCCAAGGGGAAATGCCACACTGCAGTCCTTTCTCCTCCAGTCTCCTCTTGAGAATTTGGGCACTCATGGTCATGTGCCCAGTGTATTTTTTAAGCCTCCATGTCTGGGACTTGAACCATGCTGTCAGCTGCAGCTGCCTTAACCACCACGCCACCAGCTAGCTCTATTTTTAACATACAGATATCCATATGTTCATATATGCCATAATGAATTGTTCACTAATCTTATATATATGGATTTATCTACCTAAATGAATTAAAAATTTTGAACACTAGTATTGTCAATATTTCTCCTTTATCATTCATCAAATGCTTAGTAAATATTTATTTTTTAAATTATTGAATGACTAGGGTACAAGACCCATTAACAGGTATTATTTTCTGTACTTTTCCATTTATGACATATCTCAGTAGTTTCTTTACAATGGTTGCACATGATTAAGTAACTAAGTGCAATCATAAAGTGGAAATCTAATTTCTTATTCTGTGTTTTTTATTCTTTCATTCTTGAGAAATTTGAGTTTCCTTAGGAAGATCTATGAAATTGCCTTATTCTGGTTCATCTGGTTGAACACATTAAAATACAATTCTACCACAGTTTTAGGATTGTCATTAACAATCTGCATTAACAAGTTTGCCATGGCCAAATGATAACTGAATCTGCATTAACAAGTTTGCCATGACCAAATGATAACCAGATGGTTACATTTGTTCAACTTCTCAAATATGAGTGTGGCTTTACTAATAGATTGTGGAAGAAGTCATTTACACTGTTGGTAGTCCTTGCCCTCTACTTTCCTGTTTTCCTTACTAATCAGGTGCCATTTGGCTTTCCCTTCCATCATTTTATTAAAATTGGAAATTATTCTTTTGGTAGTACCACATATAGCCAAGGCCCACTTTCAGGCTCCTCTTACCCTCAAAACAGGTTGAATAGTCATTATAGTTACATGTAGTGTTTGATACTAAGTGTCCAAAATCAGGATGCATGGGGCAAGCACATCCGGGTAGATCCTATGATGACATTTTCCTTCTTAGTCCCCTTCACTGAAAACTGTAAGTGAGAATTGGCATTCTGTGAGGTCATAAAACTGCCTCAATATCTCCTCCTTGTCACTACATAGTGTCCCAGTCCATCAGACTCGGTCTTTTGTCTTACTTCTCTTTTCTTAATTGTGAGTAGATTCCTACTGGTAAACTATTATCACCCTCAATCACCGTCCTTATGATATCCTTGTTTTCTGTAATACTTTGTCCTAGTTCATCCCCTGTCCAGGAAATGAAATCTTGTCTTATGGCTCAGCTTGGTGTTTGAGATTTTCCTCTTTATGGAAACACTTCCCAGGTCTTGTGCTTACTCTTGAGCATTCAACCAATCCCTGAATTTCTCTGTATTCTGTGTTGCCCCTCAGAATGGTTCCCCATTATGGACAGTATCTCAGTTTGGATCTGAAATTGTGGCATAACACCCTCTTAGAAACCATACCTCCTCATTCTGCAGGGCCAGGCCATGAAGTGGTGTGTTCCTCCAGTTTTCTCTTGCCTAGTCCTGATTCCACAGTAATTCAGAAAACTGGGCATTCTTAAGGAACTATTGTAGTACACATCAAAGTCTGTGAACTAATCAAAGTTTTTCATAAAAATGTCTTTAAAAAGAAAGAAGAAAAAGAAAGGAAGAAAGAAAAAGGCGATGATACTCATTTTTGCTTAAAAAGACTCTATGGTATAATAAATGATCACTATGATTATTTCATTTATTAAAGAACGTGTACTGAATTTATGCTACATACCTAACCTTTTAGTTAAATTCTGAGATGAATTCTCCATTTTTTACCAACACCTTCTTTCTATAATGCCAACAGCACTTTCCCCATCTCAGTTTTGCAGTAGGTAGGTGAACTGTATAAATCCAGGAGTTGAATCTCCAAAAAACTCACCTTTTCATGGGCAAGTTAAAAATATGTACTTTTGAGGGAACCAGCAGTTAGCGTAATGGCTATGTCGCTGGACTCCCACGTAGTCGACCGCGGTTCGTGTCCTGGACCCGGTGGCTTAAAACTCACGCCGGGCGCGTGTGCGTGCGTGCCCAAGATCCCGAGAGGAGAATGGAGGAGAAGGGATTGCAGCGTGACCATCCCCCCTGGGGGGGGATTTCTCGCTTTCTGTCTCTATGTCTCTCTCTGTCTGTCTGGCGAGCGCACGCGCCCTACAGTGAAAATCTCTCAAAAAAAAATATGTACTTTTGAGAAAAATACCAATTAACAATAATATAAACACTTCAAAGTTGACTCATATTGTAGGTCATTTTAACATTTATAATCAAAGTAATGACAATGCATGATCTATAATAAGGCAAGATATGTCTAAGTGTTAGAGACATCTAAATAAGTATTTATTACTGTCACCTTTGGGAGGGGTCACTGTTGTCCTAATTAGCATTTATAACTTCTTAAATCTCTAGCATGGAAATGGCATAAGGGAAAACCGTAAATGTGTCAATTAAGGGACAAACAAGTCTATTGGGAGAAACTGTAAATGGGCCCATACTCTGCCTACCTGCCGAGACACTAAGGGGAGCTAGCTTGAACCATTCCTTAAAGATTTTTGACTCTTATCTCTGTGCAATTCTTTCCCTTTGTTCAGGTCCCATAGTCCTACTAAAAATAAGCTTTTATCAGAATAGGTTTCATCTCAGGAGACCTGATAGTCATTTTGAAAAGTCACATTTCAAATAAAGTGTTGCTTGGAGAAGTTTCTTCTGGTTTTCTTTTCTCAGAAAAACAAAATTTGGCAGGACTTTCACTTAAATAGAAACTGATGCTTGCAGGTATTGAAGGAATAATTTAATATGAAGAAATCTATATTTGAAAATGTTTATATCACACGTTTTACAACTACTTTTTCCATCTTCTTTTTTTGGACCTGTGGTTCTAATGTTTTTCAGTGAATTTAGAATCAAATGACATTAGGTTATGATTTCACCCAGCTGTTCCTTTGGATCCGCAAAAACTTTCTGCCTAGGTTGTATCTCTGAGAAAACACTTTCTCTTGCATTTCTCAGACATGTTAATTTGTCCCATTGATTCATTCTCCCTTTCTTGGTCTTATGGTGAGTTTTATAGAGCTTCTCTTCACAGTAATTTTTTTTTTCCTTCTGCTCTAAGTCTCTTTTGTGAGGTCCCTGAAGGCACCAGATAGAGCATAATTTTAGTATCCTCAGTGAGGAGGATTGATTTAACAAACTCTTACTCTTCCAATTTAATGACTTCTCTATTTCAGCAGCATGTTGACATAGTCCTGTCTTTGAGATCTTGAACTTTAAAAGTCCCTCTCTGACCACAGTGCCCCCCCACCCCATCCTTGCATAGTGCCCACTAACTGACTGTAACACCTTTGAGTTTGTTCCTCACTCTTGGGTTTGTTTCTTTTCCTACTCTGAGTGGTCCTTCACAATTACATTCATTTCAAGTAAGGAATTCTCTAAACTTTCATTGCCAAAGAACTTCATCTTGATTCATTGCCTCTAATTCCTCATTTCCAGCGTGTTCCTTTCTGCTGTGAAATTTAGTTTTATTTACTGTATCATTACCAATGAGTTCTTACTTTATCAATGAAACTGTACCAAAACCTTAAGGCATGACTCGATGGCCAAAGTATGTCTTTTGAATCTCTCCCTATTTTTTTCACAACTTTCTTGCTCATGCAGAAAGATTTACCACTTCTGACCATTTCATCATATAATGTTGTTTCCTTCACTTTTATAATACCCCCAAGACCTGAAATTCATGTTAGTTAATCTTGATAAAGATGTAGCTATCATGAGGTATCGCTCCTGCCTCATTTCCAGTAATTTTTTTTTATTAAGCTGGAATGGAATCACCTTACTTCTATTCTTGCTGCAGCTGCCTGTTAAGCAATTTAACAAATGTCTATTTTGAGCTGAACTTAATTATATTATATATATTCCAAGTTTAGATATATTTCAAAAAATGAAATAATTACTAAACATTTGCGACAAGAATCTCTTGTATAAAAACAGTGTATCAAAGAGATTAGTTTAATGATGATATACACTGTGCTGGTTTATAAAAGAAGAAAATAGAGTTCTTGGTTAGGCACACTTACTAGGTGCCTTTTTAGGGGCATAGTTAAGGTAGAGACAAATGCAGAGATAAAGAGGGATACTAAATATCCTACTAAACCAGGACTGCTGAGACAAATCAAGTCTAGGATAGAAAGACTGTGAAAGAAAAGTGACAGACAACGCTCCTTACCTAATTTGACATTCAAAAAAGATTTAGTGGCATTTTAGCAAGTATATTTATTTTTAATCGACAAATAATAATTGGGCATATTTGTGGGATACATGTGATGTTTTGATCTTCGTATACATGGCAGAAAGTGTCAATCAAGATAATTAGCACATTCATCACCTCACCTACTTATCACATTTTTGTGGTGAGGCACTAAAAATGCATTCTTTTGACAGGTTGGAAATATATAATGCTTACTATTAACCATGGTCATGTTATTGGTCACTGCAGTTTATTCCTCCAGTAGAACTTAGACATTGTACCCTTTGAAGTTTAAGGAGTTAAGTACCTAGGATGCAGGAAATTTCTGTAGTTTCACTTCACCGATTTTTGTTGGAAAAGTAGTTCCTCACCACTAGAAGTTAAAATGAATTAAAATGCTTTTTTTTCTAATTCCTAATACATGTTTAAATTTTCAATACTTATTGAAATATAGGAAGATAAAGGATTACTCTGCAAACCATGCACATCACTGATTGTTTCACGTAATATGCATCCTTCTAAGCAAAGGAACAAATTATTTTACATCTGATTCTAGTTATGAGACTAGTTATAAAGATTAATAAATCAATATGAGATGGATTTTTCTTTAAAGAACCTTAATATTTAAACTCAATTGGCATACACATTTTTATCCTGTGATTTCCAAATCAAAGCAAACAATAAAAAAGCATTTTTCTAATTTGCAAAGTTTATGAATCATTAAATAGTTTTGACCAGAAAAGTAGTTTTTTTCCCCATATTGATCAATGACAATTTGAAGAAAGATGGTCAGCAAGTACTTGAAAATCAGTGTCTGTATTGTTTGTTGTGTTTTGTCAAATTTATTGTTATCCTGTCATGGTAATAAAGCCCACAATGATTTAACATGAGCTTGTGACAGTGGTGCTCTACTCCTATCACTCTGACTGCTCAGGGACCTGCTATCTTTGTTCCACATTAGCCATGACTGCCAAGTCCACAAGTCAAAACAATTTCACAATTGAACATTAATGGACTCAAGAACATTAGCAGAAACAAATATAAGCAGGATACCATAGTAACCCACGAGGTCTGAGGAAATGATGCTCTATTAAAGGGAAAGATAATCTCCCAAAATAGTTTTACATAAATAGGCTGAGTTCTCATACTTAAAATGCTTCTTAATGTAAAATGAGCTTCCAATTTCATATTATTTATATGCCTCACTATAATAACAGTATTTTAAAGTTCTGTTAACATTTAATTTATTTTTTAAAATTTAAGAACAGTAAATACTCTGAAATTAATGCGACAAAGATAAAATTATTTTATAGAGAGGGAGGTAGTTTACGTGCCTAAGGTGATGTGATAAATTTTAAGACATGTGACCGGAAAATCATCATTCTTAGATCAGTGTGATTTCAGATTCATCTCTAACAGAAATGTCACCTCACCCATAAAGGTGCATAGGAAACATCCTTCATTCTACCTCTTTTTTCCCTATTTCTTTACATATATTGTCCAGTTACCCATTTACAAATAAATATTTGTTATGGTGGATTTCAACCTTTACGTGTTTAAGGGAAACACTTTAATATTTAAACGTTTGGATTCACTCTTGAAGGAGTTTAAAAAAATCAAAATAGCACTAAACACATAAAGAATAAAATGTAAAGCTATTCCAGTGTAAGAACTCCTCACAGCATCTATTCCTATAAAAATAATCACAGTCTCTCACAATTTATGTCACCTCTTTGGACAGTGTGTCATTGAATGTAGCTGTTTATTGCTAGACTATCCCTTAGTACCTACGAGGCAAATTCCTGCACCTTGCAGCCACTTTAACATCTTTCTATGTTTGGCAGCAACCTAGGAAGGGTGTGGTCATAGCAGATGTGAGAACCACTGGTTTATTCAGTGTCTACTGAGTACAAAGCCCCATAATACATTCAGTGCACTCTTTATTTGTAGTTTTACTTCAGCTACATAAAAGACAATATGAAGTGATGGATAAATGTCTAATCAAGAATGCTAACTAGTGGATATTTTTATTATGTATCTAATCAAATGAATTCTGGAATAGGTCAGCACATTTTCAATGATGAGAAACAAAGGCAAGTCTAAACAATACTGCTTCCATCATTGCAAGGCAGGACACTAGTAAAGAAAAGTGGAGGGAGGTAAGGAGAATAGAGAGTGAAATGGAGGAGACAAAGAAGAAGCACATGACAAGCTAGTGATCTGTAACTAAGAATTAACTTAGGGGCATGTTTGCCATTAGTTTTATAATTTGTCCGTTTTATGATTGAGAAGCTGATTTAGTTTAACTTGATTCTGCTTGCTTCCTAATACAGATTTAATGTATTTATACTAAGCTAAGTTAAACATATAGGGTTCAAAGTCATGCCAACAGAGACATGATCTAAAGAAATGTAGTTGTGTTTAATTTCATGAAGATATGAGAGAACAGCCATGGTAGAAATAATCAGTTATTTTAAAGGTTGACTTGTAAAAGCAGAATCTTATGTATTTACTGTGACCCGTATATAGAAAAATTGTACCTACTATTTGCCCAGCATCATTTCAGTTTACACCTGTGTTCATAACTACTAAGAGTATCCCATTGAACACTCAAAAGTGTCAGGACCAGCAGTTAGCATAATGGCTATGTCACTGGACTCCCATGTAGTTGACCGCGGTTTGAGTCCCAGATCAGGTGGCTTAAACTCACGCTGGGCGCATGTGTGTTTGTGTCCAAGATCCTGAGAGGAGAATGGAGGAGAAGGGATTGCGGCGTGGCCATCCCCCCGGGGGGTGATTTCTCACTTTCTATCTCTCTGTCTCTCTCTGTCTTTCTGGCTAGCGCACTCACCCTATAACAAAAACCTCTCCAAAAAAAAAAAAATGTGTTCTGGTTTGCATATATAGAATATAAATACCCAACTCATAATTTGAAGTTATAGTTACAAAGATATTTACTCAGGAAGAAAGAACTTGTCACAAGTTACTAAACTTGTCCAGTAATGGAAGGCATAACCTCAAGAGCCAATGAACACATTAGAAATCCTCAATTAGATGATTAAAAACCATCAGTTGAGAGTATTTTCAGAGGTCCAGACAAGATAATGATTAGAGCAAGAGATCTACTATCTGAACTGCATGAAAGTGCTGTTTTAGACTTACAGCAATGCCAGTTTCATGTGGTTCAATCTCATACAAGGTTTGCTAACAGTCTGGAAGTCTATTTTATTGTGATAGTGTTATAAAACACATTCTGTATCTAAGAATTAACCTGTGATTCTTTTAATTTTAAAATCTCAAAAATTCTCCATAACAATGAAAATTAAAAAGTTTGTTTTGCTCTGAGTAAAATATTAAAGGTAAAGATTAGAGATACAACATTGAAAGCTGAGAGAAAAATTGAGTGTATTTTAAAATGTCAGAAATACGTATTAACCCTTCCTGTAAAAGGAAATATTCCTAGAAAAGGACTCAGAATAAGATTTTTTAGAAAGTATTCTAATATGGCCCAAGAATGCTATAAAAGCCATGTTAAATTAAACTCTGATAACATTTAAGATTAGTAAAAGACTTACATTATTGATTTGCAAGATCACATCTAACATTACATCTAAAGCTCATAACATCTTATGAACATCTTATAAATTTTACCTATATCTTACAAGCCAAATTCTTGTCAAATAGTAATATTTAGGGACCAGGAGTTTACATAATGGCTATGTTGCTGGACTCCTATGTGGTTGACAGCAGTTTGAGTCCCGGACCCAGTGGCTTAAACTCACTGGGCGTGTGTGCGTGCATGCAAAAGATCCCAAAAGGAGAATGAAGGAGAAGGGATTGTGGTGTGGCCTTCCCCCCTGGGGGGGAGTAGTTTCTCCCTTTCTGTCTCTCTGTCTCTCTGTCTCTCTCTCTTTCTGGCGAGTGCACATACCCTACAGCAAAACAAAACAAACTCTGAAAAAATAGCTATATTTAATATGTAAAAGTTTTATCTATCCTATTTTTCTTTCTTGTTTTCTATAGAGTGTGACTGACTATTAAAAAATATGGCAAACACACATTACAGACCCCCTCGGTAAAAGGTCTGAGATGAAAGAAGGACTTCAGATTCAATCTGAGTAACTGCAATTTCTACTTTTATTATTTTGTGTACTTCTATGAGATATTATGTGACAAAGGTCTTCTAGTGTTGCTAATAAAAGAATCTGGAAGTCACTGCTATTAAAGGTTATTGACACTGATATTTAGGTTTGATTAGGAATCCCATAATTATCAATGACATTTTAAAATGCACACTTGCAATATTGTTGGGAGTTAAAAAGAAGATTGCTACAGGGATTGCAGATAATATTAGAGCCTATTATCTGAAATCATGTAACACAAGCACATAACCCAAATGAAGATACTAGTGGTAGAAATTTACTGAAAATCAGAGTTTATGCTTAAAGCAAATGATTGCAAAATAAAAATATCTTCCTAGATGAAAAACTGGTTTAAATACATTAGGTTGCTTAAGATCATATTCATTCATTTATCAGCCTCTCCACTCATCTCTCTAACCTGTATTGCTTAGATGTCAGATACATCTAAAATGGTAGTGATACCAAGATGAATAGACCTTAGCTCTGATACTCAGATAATTCAACCTGGTGGGGAAGACAAAGAAGTAAAATATCAGTTAAAATCCAAGATGATTACTCTCTCTCTTCTTCTTCTTTTCCTCTTATTCTTTATGTTTTTGGCATAGTGCACATATACTCACCGGAGACAGAGAAAAATAGTAAGAGGGAAAGTGAGAAATCACCTCCCAGGAAGGATGACCATGCTGAAAATCAGAGTTTATGCTTAAAGCAAATGATTGCAAAATAAAAATATCTTCCTAGATGAAAAACTGGTTTAAATACATTAGGTTGCTTAAGATCATATTCATTCATTTATCAGCCTCTCCACTCATCTCTCTAACCTGTATTGCTTAGATGTCAGATACATCTAAAATGGTAGTGATACCAAGATGAATAGACCTTAGCTCTGATACTCAGATAATTCAACCTGGTGGGGAAGACAAAGAAGTAAAATATCAGTTAAAATCCAAGATGATTACTCTCTCTCTTCTTCTTCTTTTCCTCTTATTCTTTATGTTTTTGGCATAGTGCACATATACTCACCGGAGACAGAGAAAAATAGTAAGAGGGAAAGTGAGAAATCACCTCCCAGGAAGGATGACCATGCTGCAATCTCTTCTTCTCCATTTTCCTCTTAGGAGTTTGGTCGCGTACACATTCCCACACATTCCCAGTGATTTCCAAGCTGCTGGTCTGGGACTTGAACTGTTGTCGAGCATGTGGGTGTCTAACACCCCAACCACCACACCACCTGCTGGCCCCTGTGATAACCCTTTTAAAGGGATCTGCTCTGGAAATATGGAGGGGGAGTGAATAGGAGAGGCACTGTAAAGGAAAACCATATACAGAAGTTGAAGAATGAACAAGAATTAATGGAGCCAAGAAATAATTGGGATACGGGGAGAAGAAAAAGAGTAGTTGTGGATATAAGAAGGAGCATTATTAAGAGCATGAAAGAAAAAGAAGATGTAGATTCCATATGACAAATTATCAGGAAATAAGAACTAGACAAATCAGATTATGAATGACTTTTATGTTATGAAATGAACATTAAGATTTATTCTGAGATTAAAGGAAAGGTGTTTGAAGAATTGTACTTACTGAGGTCTTCCTACCTAAAGTTGCTATCCTAGATGAAGTCTCTCTTCTGTTTTTGTTTCAAAAACACTTAGTATTATCTAATATACCATATACTTTATTTATTGTGTTGATTTTTTCTCTCTTCTCCCCATTAGAACACAATGCTTTTAAAGTAGGGATTTTAATCTTAATTCCTTCTCTCTGTCTTGCATAGATATCTATGTGCACATGTCCATATGATTATTAAAAATCAACCACTACATTTACTATAGAAAAATTTTAAAATAAAACAAAGATAAAAACATAAATTGAAAATGTGAAGAAGACATCTTTGACATTTCATGCCAGTTTGCCTGGGATTTCTTCACTTTTAAAGCTGAAAATCCTTTGTCCTGGCAACCCTCTCAATCCTGTGCTTAGGGAACAGTTGGTCATCTTTTATTCTTGAGATTATGTATCAGCATTTAAAGTGTATATCACCTGTTTCTGTCTTGGTGAGAGATGGCTAATCTACATTTTCTTCTATGTGCCTCTGTTTTGTTTTGTTTTGTCTATGCTGCTGCTAATGGCACTGTGGCTTTCTCTAATTCCTTGGCCCAGCAGTGGGAGCACGCTGCCGCAATACCGTGCTTCACAGGGTGAACCACATGGGAGAGCTGGGTTCAATTCCTAGGCCTACCTAAAGGTTGGTCATGGCGGCATGTGCCTATAATCCCAGTGACTCAGGGACACTGAAGCCGGAGGACTGTGACAGCAAGACCCTGTCTAAAAATAGTAATAGTAATTTTAATAGAATTGCAGATATCTCCTCCTTTGAATAAGTCTTTAAGTTGTGTTCTGTGTTTGGTCTCTTGGCTTGATTTGCAGAAGGAATACACGTTCCTGTTGCTAATACCCTCATGCTACTATGAAGAAAGTACTAGACTAGCAAATAGGTCTGGATTCTGGTGCTAAGTCTGCCACCAGCATGCTCATATCACCTCACCAGTCCAGCTTTGGTTTTTACTTTCATAAAATGAGAACAGACCAGATGTTACACCTTTTCACCACTAGCATTGCAGGATTTATTCTGTAGGGTTTCTTTTGCCCTGTAGCTGAAACTATTCCTTTTGCTTGGTAGGGGCTTAGTCATTGCTATTGCTTTAACCAGAGAATTGGCACTTGGGGAAAAGCAGGAGCCTTCCTTGACCACAAAAGTTTGAAAGAACTCTGGTGTCCTTATCTTCCCTGTGTGAGTACCTTCTATGCCCTTTCCCAACTAAAATTTCGATGTGATGAAAATTGTGACATGTTAGACCAAAAGGTGGTGTGGTGAAAAACATGCTGGGCATGTGTACACACATGTCCAACATCCTTAGAGAAGAATGGGAGAGAAGGGACCGTGGCATGGCCATCTCTCCCAGGGGACAATCTCACTCCCGCTTTCTTGGCCACTCCTTGGTGCGCACATATATCCTCTGGCAAAAGAAAAGAAAAAAAAAAAGAAATTATGAAAAGTGTGACATACCTCTTAAATATTTTTCTACTAAAATAGCAACTAGTTCCCTACTAGTTAATTTTTTAAGAAATCCAACTGTCATTTGAACAATTTAGAACTTAAATGTACTAGTATTTTTCTCACGATATGTACATATATACCACTAAAATAACAGATCCACACAAATATATGAGACTGAATTGTATGTGTGTCTGGGTGTATAAATGAAAGGAAAGCAGAGAGGTTTTTTTTTTTTTTTTCCTTATTCCACAAATATTTGGGCTTATGCTACCTTTTCATGGGTTTGAGGAAAACCCAGGAGATAAACAAGTAGCTTCATCTAAATACAGTTCTCATATTTGGATCCAAAAAATGCTTTTGGGAAAAATGTTAACACAAGTAAATGTCACCATTTGCAATTAAATACTTTATGTTTAAATGATACTTAGGTGTTTAGAAATCATTTCCTTTGTGGATCTTCATAGCGATGAATGGTAAGACAGGTGCTTGAATCAGTGGATTCAGACTGCTGCTCTGCCACTCACTAATTGTAGGTAGTTGGGAGAACCAGATCCGCCCTCTGACCCTCAGTGCAGGCAGGTGTGTGACAGTGAGTGCAGCACATGCCTCCTTTACTCACCTCTTTCCCAAGTCTTTGAAGGATGAAATGAAATAATGTTCAGAATTTACCTAGAGAGGTATCAGAAAAAGGGCCGTTATTATCATTCTTCTTCCAGATAAAATCTGATGGTTGGAAAAGTTAAGTGATTTGTCCAGTTGACAAAACTTACTTGACGTCTCAGGACTTGTTTACAAGCAAAGAACGCTCTCTCTTTCTGAGAATCACAACTATATATATATATTTAAAAGAATTATTTATTTAGCTTTGTTCATTCATTTCTTTATTTTAATTTGCTCAGAGAAAGACAGACACAGAGAGAAGGAAAGTGAAAAAGC
The DNA here is from genome assembly GCF_000334495.1 of Tupaia belangeri chinensis. Classification (NCBI taxonomy): domain Eukaryota; kingdom Metazoa; phylum Chordata; class Mammalia; order Scandentia; family Tupaiidae; genus Tupaia; species Tupaia belangeri. The sequence continues at coordinate 384,417 of NW_006159816.1, forward strand.
AAGTTACCAGATCTGGGATTCGAATCGTGGTTGGCCATGTGGGAGTGTCCAGAGCCCTAACTACCATGCCACCTGCTGGCCCCACAGTCATATTTTGAAGCTCATCAGGATTCAGCCCAGGTGCCAGCAGGTGTCATGGTGGTTAAGGCGCTGAACTCCCACATGGCTTACAGTTCAACTCCCAGACCTAGTGACTTGGTTTCTCTGTCTTCTCTCTCTGTGTCACTCTCTGGTGAGTGCACATATCCTGTAGAAAATTTTTAAAATTAATAAATAAAAAATTAAATAGATAATTCTAAAAAAAAAAAAAAAAAAAAGAATCAGCCCAACAGAAGTTTATCTGAGTTCAAGATTGCATTAGGACTTTTTTTTTTTTTTTTTTTTTGAGAGGTTTTTGCTATAGGGCGTGTGCGTTCACCAGACAGACAGAGAGAGAGAAAGCAAGAAATCACTCCCCAGGGGGGATGGCCACGCCACAATCCCTTCTCCTGCATTCTCCTCTCGGGATCTTGGGCGCGCATGGACACGTGTCCAGCGTGGATTGCATTAGGACTTTTCTGGGCCTTGAATACTTTTGCTTTCTTGGGCCTCTTCAACCTTAGAAAGACAATAAAATAAATTCAGGTGGGATTTATTATTATATATGCACTACTGTTATATTCATTTTGGTTATATATTTTAAAGAAAATTACAATTAGGATATCTTCATGGGTCTCTGAATGTATTGTGCATCCTGATCTCGACAGCTACTGAAGCTAATGGTTAAATCAACGTCAAGCTAGGAAAATACCCTACTTCATATGAACACAAATTTGTAAAAATAAGGGATTTTTCTCTCCCTATGTTTGGTCTTGCAATTTGAAGAGCGTTCTAGTGAGGTCTTGCCGCTGCCCCCACAGTGCCTGGCAAAGTGTGCTATAGTTAGCCTCTAAACTGAGTTAGATAAAACTGGGACACCTGCCAAATCCTATTGCCTCACTCTCTGCAAGAGATGGATGGGATTATACAAATTTAAAAGCCCATGATAAAGAAGCTAATATTTTAAAACACATACATCACAATCATTCTTCCACTTCAGATAATGAAATCTAAGATTAATCACAAACAACTGTGTACTAGGAAACGTAGTTATTCATTCTATCTTCCCCAGAAGTGGTATCTATGCTAAGTGTTCCCAGTGTCAAAGGCAGTGTCTGGAGTTGGTAGGATCAGAAACAGAAAGCCCAGAGTCATGCATGTTTAAATGTGCAGGCTTCATATAATACTTCCTGTGAGAAAGAGGAATGCTGCATACCCTGAGAGTTCTGCTGCATTTCTTCCACGGTATTTGGGCTCCATTTTGTGGGCTCTATAGCATTTGGGTTTCGAGGGCTTCAATCCTATAAAATCATTGGACCATCTTCAAGAAACAAAGCTAAATAAACATGTTGCTGCTTGGCAATCTCAGGACAAGCCTACCCCTCTTTGCTGGTGATGTTTGGTGTGGTGTGACCGTCTGAGTTTCTTCAGACAGGAAGGTTTATGAATGCAGGGAATAGAAACTCATGGGAAAATGCCTTCTGTAACCTTTTCCCTGTTACTTTTCTTGACTTCTGGGAGCTTTATTCACAGCAGCATAAACTGTGTCTATGGCATACAGTCCCATACTGATTTTAACTACACAATGACTATACTGATGGGAAGTGACACAAGACAAAACTACATTAAAATAACATCAATAACCTTTCTGATGAATAAAAAAGGTGCTTCAAATGGAGTGCAATGTGTTAGTACAGGTATAAACCTAGACATCTGAATCCTTAGACTCAGAAGCTGATTTTAAATTGAAAAGTCATTTATATTAATCATTGATGTGTCAGATGAAAGCTTGTAAATTTGTCATCCCTAAAAGCAGTTTTACATTGTAAAGTCATTCAATAAAACTCTTTCAGTATAAGGATGGAGAGGTTTACTGCCATTATTTATTACAATCTTAACATGGTCATTTTGACTTTGCTTTTTTTAAAAATTAAGTGAGTT
>NW_006159816.1:386466-397183 GCF_000334495.1 Tupaia belangeri chinensis
AGAGTGTACTTATATTTTGCGTCAAATGGATTCTGGTTATCATCAGTTTCAAGGCAACAGGACTGTTTACGTACAATTTAACTTAGATTTATTAAAGTTTTAAAGAGCTTATTTGGGAAGAAGTTGTGTCTACCTTTCTCAAAGATCCTCTTGCGTGTTCGAACAATGTTATTAATTTGTTGTTCAAGAAATACGCACAGCTTCATGTTACAAAACATGATAGGCACTGAAATGTGAGAAAGAGAAGAAGGAAAGAGAGGAGGACAGAAGGGAAGGAAGGGAAAGAAGGAAGGAAAGGACAAAGCAACGTAGCAAATTGGTTAAGACCATGGATATAAAGTCAGATGGCCTTTGTGTGAATGTCATCTCTTTATAATAACAAGAAACAGGGTCAAGCCACAGTGACACAGGCAGTAGGGGCATTACTGTGCGATGCTAGAAGCCATGTGGAAGGGGCTCCAGGTTCTTGTCTTGGCTTCACTTGAACATGACATGGACATGTGAATAGTCCTGAATGGCTACAAGGCTGAGGTAAGGAATGTGTCTCTTTTTCTCTCAGAAGATAAACTTAAAAAGAAACAAAACCTTGTAGAAACTTACTTAAGTTTTCTTTCCTTTAGCTTCCTAGTCTTAAACATTGAGAATATATTGCAACCCCCTATAGATCAAATGTATCAAGTGCTTAGAATCATGTCTGGTACTTTAAGCCCTCAATAAATGTTTGCTTAACTATTAAGTAAATGTCACTGCTAAGCAAGGTAATAATTAAAAAAAGGACATTGTAATAAGGTATCCTTACATTAGGGATTAATTATTACAATTTTTTCATTAACAGATGTATGCATAATTCAAATGCCTTATGACAAGTTCTGCCTATAATAATAGTCACATGAAACATGTAGAAATGAATTACTATATTTTCAAAGTTAGAATTATTTTATGAGAGCAAGAAAATCAGAATAAAATTTACTTTTTAAATGACACTTATTTTTGCCTTAAGTTTTAAAAATATATCATTTGAAAATACACATACTTACACTTAAAGTCTTCAGTGTACTATGAATACCAAGACAAAGAAAAAATCGATTTGTTTTTAACCATTTATGGGGTATATTGCTAAGTCTTAAAGATAGGAATATCCGTATTTATTTCAGTACAGGTCAGAAATTTGTATGATTGGCAACAAAATATTTACATAGATACTTTTTGCATTTAATTATGTTTCTTGTGTATATGAGAAAAAATCTAATATTAAATATGATGTGTTGAAAGCCAAGTACTTGACTGATCACCCTGTTCTTTGAATTTGATTTATGTATTTATTTACTAAGAGAATTATGAAAGAATGGAAGAGAAGGGATTGCAATAAGGCCATCCTGGCTAGGGAGGTGATTTCTCACTTTTCCATTTGCAGTCTCTCTGGTGAGCACACATGCCTTACAGGAACCTTTAAAAACAAAACAAAACAAAACAAAAAAAGATGACAGTGCCTTTAGTTGCCAACCTGTTTTGATATTACTCTGAAAAAACATGAATAGCTATAATCAACTTTTAATAACTGATTTGAATCACCTGGATGGTTGCAACTAAATTCTGGCTTAGAATTTAACCTTCAGATACTAAATAATGATCTTTCCATGAATAAACTAGGCTTGTTATCCTTCCATCGTGTGGGGAAATTACATGCTTGATAGGAAATGAACTTGTTCTTGGTTTCAATGTTATAAATGTCTAGATTCTGGAGTTGTGGAATATCTACTAACAGTCACCAAGGCAACACTGCACATAGTACAAAATAGGCGGGTATTTATTTCTAATGAGAAATTATAGTAGCTAAGATAGAATAAATTGTGTTATAATGACAAACACACCACAAATTTTAGTGGACTGAACAGCAAAATTTACTTTTTGCCAGCACTGTGTCAATTATCAATTGAAGATTGGCAGAATGTTCTGCTTCATGTCATCCTGACTCATGGAACCAGGCTGACTGAGACTCCACTGTGTGGGTGTCACAAGTCAAAAATATATATCATTTGGAAATGCACTTACTTCCACCTAGTGTCTTCAGTGTACTATGAATACCAAGACAAATAAAAGAATGGAAATAAATTGAATAAAAAGAATGTTTCACTGGCTGCCACATGGAAATGCAACAGATCACTTTTACTCTGATTTCATTGGTTAAACAAGTTACATGACTGCATATGTTCTCAAAGAGAAAGGAATAGACTATTTTCCTGGAATGGAAAAAAAAAAAAAAAACAGAAATATTACTATCTCTAGTATCAACCAGAGAGCACATATGCTCTCTAAATACTTGGTAAGTTTTATCTTTCCTCTTATAGATTTATTCTTACTTCAAATAATCTGAAATAATGCTAACTTTATGTATTCATGATATTTCTAATAAAAATATGGTTGATGAATTGATTATGAGACTGAAGTGTTAAGCTTGCAAAGTGATATATAGTAATTTTTTTGGTTATTTTCTTAGCACTCCTATCCAATAAAAATGAGGAATATGCCCAGTTTCTATAATGCAAATCATAGTTAATACTGCAGTTTTTATTAAGAAATATTTGTGTGTATACTGTTTTTGTTTTATTTTATTTTAAAAATATTATGCATTCAATCACTCTACATCATTACTACTTGTAAAGTGAATTTTTCCAACAGGAATACACTTCACACCAGTCCAGTTGAAGCTATCATACATGTTATCATCAACAGATAATCATCCATTTCTGTGTCCCATAAATGTCTTGCCTCTTTATTTTTCTCCTTGATTCCGTTTCTCTAACTTTTCTCCTTCTCCCACACTCTTCACAAACTGTCTCCAGTTTCCATAACTGTTTTCCTTTCTTTTATATACACTGATCTTTCAGTTTCCACCATAAAGTACAGACAGTCATATTAAGTGGAGACATACAATGCCCCTCTTTCATAGCTTAGTTTGCTTCAGTCAGTAGTAAATATTCCATATTTGTCCACTGTCTATCAAATGCTAGGGTCTTGTATTTTATGACTGAGTAGTATTCCATAGAGTATATATGCCATACTTTTTCAATCCATTCATCTGTTCATGGACATTTGGATTGGTTCCATGTCTTTGCAAAAGTGATATACAGTATTTTTTAAAGTGCATAGAACATAGATCAAATAATACAATCACAGCACCTAAGAATAGTTATTAAAATGCAAGTTTATACATACTTCTTGGAATCACCACATAATTAGATTCATTAAAAAGCATGGTGGATGGGGCCAGCAGATAGCATGGCATTTATATCACTGGATTCCCACATGGCCCACTGTAGTTCAAGTCCTGGATGTGGTGGCTTGAAAATAACACCTGATTCATGAGTGTGTTTGTGTGTGTGTATACTCAAGATCCTGGGAGGAGAATGGAAGAGAAGGGATTGTGGTGTGGCCATTCCCCTTTGGGGATGATTTCTCACTTTCCCTCTCACTGATTCTGTCTCTCTCCCTCTCTCTCCCCCATCTGACAGCATACACCCTAAGGCAAAATTCTCTAAAAAAGAGTACTCTGGATAACAATGTGGAGACTTCTCAGAAACCTACAAATAGAACTACCATATGATCCAGTAATTCCACTCTAGGTATTTATCCAAAAGATGGAAAAACCGTTAGTTAGAAAGACACTTGCATATCCATTCTTATTGTAGCATTATTTAAAATTGCTAGAACATGGAATCAACCCAAATGTCCAAAATAGACAAGTGGATTGAAAATGATGTGGCATATGTACTCTATGGAATCCTACTCAATCACAAAAACAATGAGATCCTTCTTTTTAAAAGTTAGTTCTGAAAATCGAGATGCAATACTAATCCTGTAGGAATTGATGAGGCCTTGACTTAAACTTTCTTTGTATTGTGCTTTCCTTTTGGGTGTATTTTGCTAAGTGAAACTTGTTAAATTTTTTGTTAACTAAGATGCTTTTCCCTTCAAATAAAGACGTTTTCACAAAACATGCAAACTAACAAACAAAAAGCAATGAGATCCTGTCATTTGATACAAAGTGAATGAATATGGAAATTCATCCAGTGCTAAGCAAAACAATCATTGTATATGTCCCCATTCAATATATGCTGAATGTCTGCAGTCTATAGCAGACACCGAAAGACTGAAAGTATAGTAGCATGGAGGGCAAATGTGAATAGTAGAGATGGGGGAGTTATATGGGGTGAGTAATAGGGGGAGGGAAGGGAACAGGAAAAAATACATTTAATTGACACAAAAATGAAAAGTTACTTGCTGATGATAAGGTACAGAATAATGTCCTTGTATTGACTGATATTTGTACTAGAAAAAAAGTATTTTGTACTCTGTAAAGATGAATGCTGATTAAATGTAAATGATGAAAAAATTAAAATATAAAAATAAAAGAAGAAAAAGTAAAATGGCCAGTTGTGTGGTGCAGGACTAATGAGTTCCTCAAGTGATGCTGGGCTGATCTGGAAGATTCATGGGTCTTTGTTCCTGGTCAACCTGTATATACCAGGTGCTTGTGCCCACAATCCAGGTTGGCTGGGAAGGTTGGTGGTGGGAGATTATAGTGTGTGATTCAAAATATATTACTAAATCAACCAAAGAAAACTTCCTAGCAAGTGAACTGTGTTTCAATTTATACTTCAGTTTAGAAAAGCAAGAGTTATTAATAAAATGTATATATTCAAATGTACAGCAATTTGTGAGCGAGCCTACATTTGCAATCCATAAGTATACTTCATTTTCACAACATGCATTTCACACCCAAGAATTCTATATTTAGCAAATGCAATTAGACTGCTACTTTTGATAAGTGCTGAAAGTCCAAATAATTAACAGATTATTTTCTTAGAAAACAGGTGAAATAGAGGCATAATTTAACTCACTGTGGCTCTCTACTGTACCCATTAGCAAGATTATGATTTTTAGCTTTCAAAATTAAGATACATGTATGACTTTTTTGTATGTAATTTTGATAGTAGTTATCAATGCACATTTATGCCTATCCTGATGTTTATGATAACTAGTACTGGTTTACAGTTATTGCATTGAAACTCTTAGACCCAGCTCAAATGCAATGTGCTGCTGAAGCCCTGAGTTTTTATCTATGCTATTCAGGTTTGAGATACACTAGGTTAAATTGCTCACTTTTTCTAAAAAAAGATTTTAAAGTTATCACTTTAGAAGCAGAATTGGCCAATGGATTTTTGGGACTCAAAATGTATTACATGCTTAACTGAATGCAGCAGCTATGTTTCGTTGACAGCATTTTATGTAAAAGAAATGCTTTCTACTACATGTCAAATCAGCTCTTAGAGACAACTTCTTTGGTCCAGTTGGTAATTGGGAAGAACACCCACTCAATTAAGAGGAAAAAGTTAACCTTAAAAAAACAGCATACTTTTACAGTACATTGAATGTCCTTGTCTTAATATCCATAAAACCATTTATTCCTTTCCTTTTTCGTTAGTTTCCTTTTTCCTTAGTTTTTCTTTCTTCCATTTTTTCATGGAAATGAAATAGAAACTATGTTTATATTCCTTTTTTTTAAAAGAAAAATATTTGGCCCCTTTGTCTTGGGATAGATTTAGCCCTATTTACATGCTAATGAGTTAGACTGTTACTGCTTCATGGATACTGAGAGATGTGACTCCTGGGTCAGGAACAAAAACTTAATTACACACAGCACTGAAAACAGTGTGAGTATCAGCATGTGTGTCCATTCCTCTTTTCCCAGCTCCCTTTGGAAGCACATTAGGGACTCAGGTAAACACTGCCCATGCAGTGGCTTGGTATTACACCCAAGGAGCATTATGCATGGGAGACCCACCTTTTATAGTAAACAGTAGACAAATCTGTTCTTCATCCCAGAGGGAATCATTACCTCAACTCTCAAGGTTGGTTGTAGCAAACTCAACTTGAGAAATGGCCTGGGTAAAAAGTGGTCATGGTTCTGCAGTCTTGATATACCAAGCAGGACAAGTAGGAGTGCTAGAGACCCATGGAGGCCTCTCTCTCACAACACCCACATGTGTGGGCATTTATGTTGAAACTGTAAATGTTTTGATGTAAATGACTCAATTTTAGGTGGACACATTTATATATTACTTAGATATTTTTGGCATACGATGAACTGAATCTGTATATGATAAACTTTATGCTGACCAGTTCATCTTTTTCATCCAGATCATTTGCTAGGACATTAGCATCACATGAATTAGTAACTTCAACTAATTCTGGTTCAGATGCATTTTGAAAAAGTAATACGGTTCAGCAAAGTTTATCCATAGCACAGGACAGGCACAATATTATCTTGGTTCTGTCTTAGCTTGATAGTGCCTTAGCTTCAGAAGCTAGAGCAGACTGCTGTGATTGATCACAGAGTGTCAAAATAGGGTGCCGAAGCTCACACTAGAAACATCTCAAAAAAACAAAAAGTAACATGCATGGAAAAGCATTCCAAATGTGATGAAAAATGACATTATCTATCGGTCAATGTTTTCTTCAGTGTTTATACCTTCAGTTGGTACTGATTCCCCCCCCCCACTTCCAGCTTGATAATCAGGTCTTAAAAGACATCTGCCAAGTGTGACCTCTCATTGCCAAACTTTCACAGTAATTCTCTAAAAAACTGGATTTCATCAGTTGGAGACATTTAGATAAAAACAAAGGTCAAGAAACAACCCCTTACTGTGACCATTGCTAATGTATTAGAAGACTTAAGCACTTATTCACAATTACAGCTATTATAAAAATGGAAATTTTAATGACTACTTCGGGGAATACAGATTAAACTGTAGAAGCAGTGAACCAAAAGGGCGAAATTGTCTCTTGTCTTCAAGTGCTGCTAGAAGATGTCTGTTTGGTAAAATCATTTCTAGAATTCCTGTGAGGTCAGACAGGCTCTTCCTATTTCAACTGCTTTTTTCCTTCTTTAAATTATAGGAAGAAACACACACCCTCTTGCTCACTGTGATTTCTGTTAATCCTACTGAAACAATAAAAAAAATGGCTATTTTTCACCTAGAGCTAATCTTGAACTTATCATCGCTCATAAAAATAAAAAGAATCTATAGATGCTTACAGAATGGTCACAACATGAACCATTTCTTGGGATAAAGAAATCATAAATCAGAATATTAGAGGGCAAGGAATAGACAGAGGGATGAGCCAGCTTCTGACGGAGCTACCGATAGCAGGTAGAGAGGGCACTAGTACTGTCCTTACAGCTTGGTGATGGGGGCCTCCACCCTGGTCTTGCTCTGACTCTTCTTTAATCATACCCCACCTCAAAAATGAAGCCATCCATGGAGACATTTGGAAATGCCCTCTCAGAGTCTTTGTTTGGAGAGGCTTTTGCTATAGGGCATGTGCACTCTCCGGAAAGACAGAGAGAGACAGAAAGCAAGAAATCACCCCCACAGGAGGGATGACCACGCAGGCACATGCATCTGGTGTGAGTTTAAGCCACCAGGTCCGGGACTCAAACCATGGTCAACTACATGGGAGTCCAGAAACCTGGCCATTATGCCAACTGCTGGTCCCTCGTCTTAACACACCTCTCTTTAGAATTCCATGACAAAGTGAATTAAAGTCTACTTCCAGGCCCAGGTCAATCTTCTTGAGGGTAGACTGGTCTGATGGTGATAATAATTTCTCATTTACTTCCCTGCCATGATATGTCCAACATATATGCTTCATTTCTATTGCTATCCATATGATGTCAGAACTTGGTCCTCAGTCAGATTTCTTAGAACTCCTATAGCTGTAGTTAATATTTGTAGGCTTATCTCTACCTATTTCTAGTCATAAAGCACTATAAAAAGTTACGTGCAGCTATCTTGGTGGCATAGCAGTAATGCAATGCTCAAGTGATACTCAATTCGTGCGGAAGATCATGGTTTGCGTTCCTTAGGTGACCTGTAAATGCCGGGCATGTGCACTTATGATGCTGGCTCTAGGAAAGCTGGGGAAGACTGCAACTTGGAACCCATTTGAGGGTGTTTTTCTCTCTTTCTCTCTCTCTCTACCTTTCATGAAAGACAAACTTTTAAAAATAAATAAATACAAAATAAAGTCAGATTGCAAATGCCCTCTTTCTTCACTTGGAAGATCACCAATCTTAATTTTGGTCTTTTCTCTTGCTGCATCTCTTACAGAACTTCAGTTTACAGACATGTATTGTGTGTTTTCTTTCTGAAAACAAACTTGACATCCAAGAGTTCTGGAATTTTCCTGCCCTTCTTCTGTAGCTTTTTAAAAAAATTATTTATTTATTTATTTATTTTTTGGAGAGGTTTTCGCTATAGGGCGCGTGCGCTCGTCAGACAGACAGAGAGAGACATAGAGACAGAAAGTGAGAAATCACCCCCCAGGGGGATGGTCACGCTGCAATCCCTTCTCCTCCATTCTCCTCTCAGGATCTTGGGCATGCACGCACACGCACCTGGCATGAGTTTTAAGCCACCAGGTCCGGGACGCGAACCGCGGTCAGCTACGTGGGGAGTCCAGCGATATAGCCATTACGCTAACTGCTGGTTCCCTTGTAGCTAACTTTTTTGAACTCTATTCCTCACTGGCTTGCTTTTGCTATTTTTCAGCTTTCTCCTTTCAGTGAGGTTCCTGTTCTGGTCTTATTCTGGTTATACCGTTGTATTTTTCCCTTCCCATTTACTGTCAGTTAATTATCTATGAATATTGTTTTACACTTTCTTAGCATTTTTCTTTTTTTTCACCCTGAGGATACTTTCTTTGTTCATTTTAACATCTTGAATATAATGAGAAATGTTAATGAAGGGTAAGGAGATAGGGGGGATCTACCGTAAGCATTTTCTTTTCTAGGCATATCTTGCTGTCAAAGGCGATTTTCATATGTACCTTCATGGGCATGTGACTGGGTTGACACACAGAGCAATGGGCTCATTTGGGTCTCATACTTGAGTTAAACCATATTGTTCTGTTATGGAAAACAGCATGAAGGTTCTTCAAATAACTAAAAATAAAAGCACTATATGCTCCACTGCTAGGCATATGTCTAACGGAAAGAAAATTGGCATGTTGTAGAGATATCTGTACTCTAATGTTTATTGTAGCACTATCTATAGCAGTCAAGATATGTAATCAACATCAGCATCCATCAACAGATGAATGGACAAAGAAAATGCACAAAATCTGTATAAACTCATACACATAAGGAGAACTTCAAAAGTTCATGGAGAAATGGACTTAATCTATGAGTTTATTTTGGTGCAAAAAAATTGTAAAATTTATACAAAATACTTTCATAATACACATTTTTATGAACTTTTGGAATACCCTTCATACACACACACACACACACACACACACACACACACACACACACACTCACACACACACACACACACACACACACACACAATGGAATACTATTCAACCATTAAAAAGAATAACATTCAGTCATCTCAAACAGCATGAATGAGCCTAGAGGACATTTTAGTAAGTTAAATAACCAGGCACAGAAAAAGAAAAATACAATGTTCTCCCTCATATGTGGAAACTAAAAAAGTTGACATCACAGATGTAAAGAACAGAAAAATGATTACTAAAGGATGGGAAGGCTGGGTTGGGAGGAGGAAGGGATATAAAGAGATCGATTAAAGGATACAAAATTACAGTTAGGGGATAAGATTAAGTTCTAGTTTTCTATAACTCGGGACAGGTATAAATAACAATTATTTATTATATATTTCAAAATAGCTGAAAGGAAGGATTTAAAATGTTCCTAATATAAAGCACTGTAAATGAGGTATAATTATCCTGATTTGGTCATTACACATGTACTGAAAAGTCACACTGTACACCATAAATATGCATAGTATTTTGTCAATTAAAAAAAAGTTTAAAACATGATGTTACCACCTAATAATTTATCCTTGATTTTCTACTTTGTAAGCAGAGCTCAACAGGACAATGCACATGTGTTGGGGTGTGGTGCTGTGGCTCACTCCTGGGGTCACCTAGCACCAACCATTTGGTCACTACTCTGTTTCCTGGGGCCTGGGTTCCACCTGGCCCTTTCTTTCACCTCTCCCTGCCCTGCCACCACCATCACCGCCACCACCACCTTTGGGAGGCGCAGAAGAAAATCGAGAGCTGGGGGAGGAGAGGGCTTGCTGCCTGTACTCAACTGTGAGAACCCTGGGCCTTGGGAAGCATTTCCTCTGCCAACTCTATGCCTGGGGAACCCTCACTTTTCTAGACTGGTTTTTGTTAGTTCTGAACAGCTCAAGACCCCACCCTCTGAAATCAGAGCTATGCAGTTTTGGTGAGTTTTGAATATATTTCAGATGCTTTTATATTTGTATTTAAAATCACATTGCACAACATAGACAAGAATGATTCAAGTCACACTAACAACTTGAAGTTTCTAATTTTTCTTTACTTAGAATGTAATTATGTAGAAAATAAAAATCACCATGACAAGTTAAGAGAAAGATCATAGAAGGAAGGGAAAATTTTACACTGTAATTGCATTCTTTCCTGCGTTTTTAAAAAGGAGCCCTACGTTTTTTATTTTGCACTGTGCCTTGCAGAATTACATAGCTGGCCCCTGTATGTAATCATTCTTTGTTTGAGGCCACTTCTGCTACTCTGAAAGGTACAATAGCTGGCACACTAAAGCTGAACATAATCATCTTCTGTAACCCAGCAATTCCACTCT
>NW_006159816.1:397214-403417 GCF_000334495.1 Tupaia belangeri chinensis
GAAAGAGTGGGTGGCAATACATACATATATTCGTCTAAGACATGTACAAGAATGTCCATAGAAGTACTAGCTCTCGGTGCCGGCAGTTGATGTGGTGATTAAAGGTGCTGGATTCCCACATGGCCAACCATGGTTTGAATCCCAGACCTGGTGGCTTGCTTTCTTGCTTTCTCTCTCTCTCTCTCTGGTCAAATTAAAAATAATAATAATAATAATAACAAAATGGAATTAAATAAGTAAAGAATTCTTTTTAAAAACAGATCAGTTGGCTGTATGTTTAAAAATAAATAAATAAATAGCTGTCTCTCTACATAGTAGGCAGGATAATAGTAATAATTAAAAAGCACTAGCTCTCATAGCCCTAAGATGAGCATAATCTAAGTGCCCAATTAATTGTGGGAATAAATTGCATCTATAATACAAGTAAAAATGTAAATGAATCTCACAAAAATAATGCTTAGTGAGAGAAACCAAACTCAGACAAGCACATATAGTATAATTTTATTTATGTAAACTAAAAAATAGGGGAAACTAATCTACAGTGTTAGTGCTTATGGTGTTAGAAGTTAAAGTAATGGTTACTCTTGTTGAGGGCAAGGTAAGTACTGAAAGAAGACATAAATCATTTCTTTTTTCTTTTTTTGGAGAGATTTTTGCTCTAGGGCACATGTGCTTGCCAGAGAGACAGAGAGAGACAGACAGAAAGCCAGAAATCACCCCCCAGGGGGGATGGCCACGCCGCAATCCCTTCTCCTCCATTCTCCTCTTGGGATCTTGGGCACGCACGCACACGCGCCCGTCATGAGTTTAAGCCACCAGGTCCAGGACCGGAACTGTGGTCGACTATGTGGGAGTCCAACGACATAGCCATTACACTAACTGCTGGTCCCGACATAAATCATTTCTTGATCTTGGTTGCAGTAAGGATGTTGGTTCGTTTGTGAAAACTCATTAAATTACGACAAGATTTGAGCACTTTCTGTGTGTATGTTATATCTCAATAAAAAGTTGTAAAAAAGGGCCAACTATGGTGCAGCGGCAATGTGCTGCTCATGAGAAGCTGGATCCCACGTGACCACGATAGTTCACGTGTGCAAATGCCCAAGATCCCATGGGCTGGAGGACTGGGGGAGGGGGATCCTGACCCAGCCAGACCCTATGAAGGGTGCTCATCTCTTTTTGTCTTTATCTCTCACGTTTGCACACATACCTTATCATGAGTAAAACAAAGTACTAAGAAAAAGTTGATGAAATACAATAGCATGAAAGATTCTCCATTTTCCAAATTCACTGCTACTATAAAGTAAGAGTTGACTCTGTTAATGTGAATTTCAGTGGGCAAATGATATTGAGAAGGAATGGGGCCAGCAAGTAGCATGTTGGTTTTAGGGCACTTGATCTGAAGTTGGAGTCCTGGACCCAGTGGCTTGAAAATCATGCCAAGGAAACCTGGGTGCAGGCCCAAAATCCTGAAAGGAGACTTAAGGAGAAGGAGTTACAGTGTGGCTCATCTCCTCTGTGGGGGTAATTTCTCACTTTTCGTCTCTCTCTGTCTCTCTCTCTTAGCAAGCACACATGCCACAAATTAAAAAAAAAAAGATACTGCAAAAGAAATTTATTTTTCTTTTTGTATGCTATAGTTAGAGAATACGTAAGAAAAGAAGAAACCATTATTTTCATCTAAACTTTTTCAAAATAGAAAGTCATAGTGGGACCAGCAGGTGATGTGGTGGTTAAGGGTGACCACACAGTCGATGGTGGTTTAATTCCCGAACTTGGCAAGTTGCTCTCTCACTTTTCCTCTCTCTCTCTTTTACTCTGGTCAAATTGAAAATAAAGTCATAATGAAATTATTTTTAAAAAAGAAAGTAATAGTCTTACTATTACAAAAGCACTCCCAGAGACTGGCAATGAGTAGAATGACATAAAATTTTAAGAGATGTCCTATAGAGTTAAGGTCAGGAATTAAAACCATCCTTAATAAAGTTACATCAACATGCTTTTGTAAATAAGCGTTTGTTGAGTGTGTGAGAGGAATTTATCAGGTTAAATGAGGTCATCAGGAAAGTCATGATGCATTTTTCTGTTTTTCTAGGCAAAAATGCATTATAACTTTCCCGACAACTCAATATATTGTTTTCCTCTTTTTTTTCTTAGTGGTCAGTATTGACCTAAGGGTAACCAACTGAGGAAAATTTTAAATCTGCAGGAAGAATGAAAAATAATAGAAAATACATGTTAAATGATAGAGTACTTCAATTATTTATTATTATCTGCTTTATCATATCAACAACTTCCTATATGGTTTCTCTGTTGCCAGTCTCTTTAAACTAGTTCAGCTTCCTGAACACCCAATTGAGTTAATTCTCTACTTAAAAAGGTTTAGTTAGTTGACTCCTTATGACCTATTGAACAATATCTAATTTACTTCATTTGGTCTATGAGTCCCTTCACAATCTGATTTGAACCTGGTTCTCATTTGTCTTCTGCCATTTCTTTCTATCTTTCTGTAAGGTTGGACCTATTGTAGTTTCAGCATAACGCCACGACCTTGCATAAGCCTGCTCTGTTATTTTGCCTAGAAAGCCTTTATTTCCCTTTGTCTTCCATCCCCAACCATAGTAATTTCCTTTTGTTGATTTTATGGAATTTTGTTCATACCTCTATAGTAGTTCTTAGCTCAAAATATCATGTTTCTGATTGCATGTCACTAAACTGCAAAGGAGTGAAGTGGATTTATCCTCATATATGAGGAGATAAGGCCAGTGCCTGGCTCATAGAGTTGGTGCTCAACTGTGTTGCATGAATATGTGTTTATTGTAGAAATATAAAACCAGTTAGAACCTGGTGAATTTCTACTATAACTTGCTTCAAATAATTTTTAAAAATTTTGTATGAAAATAAAAATATTTTGTAGTTAGCCATGTGCACTAGTTTGAGCATTCTCTTAGCATTTTGAAAAGTTGGGGCAGTGCTGGGATTGGGCAAGTGACTGAAATTCCAATCTGCTTTCATTATATAGCCATGGCATAATAAAATATTCCCCTATTACTACCCTTCAGAGACTTTAAATATCTTTCTTCTAAAATCTGTGTGTCTGTGTGTGTTTGTATGTATGTTCATGTTTGCATTTTAATTCCAGGTTAAGTATCATGTCTAGAAATCTATGACTTTGGAAAGGAATGCAGTTTGACAAATCTTCATTTTCCTAATCAGAAGATTGATGGTTTACAGAAATTTCAAGTGCCTTTCAATGTCATGAACATTACTATTAAAAAATTCCACCAACCTGGTCCCTGCCCAAGAAAAACAAAAACATGACAAAAAATATAAACATAAATGCCTGTCACTGAAAATCTTTTCCATGCAATTTGTTGTTGTAGTTAAGATCCCAGGGACTCAATAGTCATATTACTTTACTGACCTGTACTGGCTTAGTTGGAGGTCAGTATGTGATTTTGGCATAGAGAAATGGAAAGTGTGTCTTTTTAAGACAGATTCTATGTTTATCCCATTTATTTATAATATTTTTTAAAAATTAAATTGTTCACCAGGAGAGGCTTCCCTTTTCTTTAGTGAGCTCCATTTTGTAATCTTCAGCCTATTGAAATGTCCCTCTTGGCAGCCACAGCAAAGAGCTTTCTGACTAAGTAAACTTAGCAGTCAAAGGTCTGGTCTGTACACTCACTTGGGTTATTTTCAACTCTCCTGAGACTGAAATCACCATAGCGATGACATTTTATTCTACCTAGGTCCTTATTGGAGATGCCTATTAATATCATATGTATCAGAACTTAATAGTTTGTTTTAGTGTTATAAGAACACTTTTACAGAAATTCAAACTGCTCTAGCTTCCTTGCCTTTTCTATCTTGAATACTTTCTTCTATCCATGACACAATCGTTGAGCTCCATCTCTTTTGGTAGAGAAAAGAACAGAACAATATGAACTCAAAATTTAGAAAAAGGTTCAAGTTCCCTTCCAGGCATGTAGCAGCCCGTTACAAGGTAAGATTTTGAGACTCAGGGATACAACTCAGAGTATAACTGGAAATAAAGTTAAGATGAGCTAGGACTACTTTCTGGATTAAAGTAATAGAATGGAATACAGTGAACAAGATAATGTGGAGTTCCAAAAGTAAGTTGGATAGATGTGATATATGTACCTTAGGAAGATATGCCAAACAGAAGGGAAAATAGCAGAAACACGCAAGAAAAAACAAGAGCAATTTGCCAATGTGTTCTGTATGTTCTGTATGTGTTCATTGGCCTCATTCATCTTCCTGTCTCCTCCTTTCCTCTTCGGTCTGATAATTTCCTCTTCTTATTAGAAGAGTCTGAGAATTTGCCTGTATTTCAGAAGATTCCTACAAACATACACAGAATGGAGAAAAATACTTTTTTGTATTCTTTCCTTGCCTTGCACTGGCTTTCTCAAGGCTATTAACGTAAACCTAGACATTAAAAAATTTTTTTTTCAGATTTTTGTCATCGGGTCCATGTGCTCATATGTTTGTAGGAGAAAGAGAAAGACAGAGAAAGAGGGGGGAAAAGGAGAAATCAACCCCCCAAAGGGGATGGCCATACTGCAATCCCTTCTCCTTCATACTTCTCTTGGGATTTGGCCCAGTGCTTGGAATTATGGGTACTACATGCACAGGTGCCCTGCATGTTTTTCAAGCTGCAGGGTTCAAGACTCAAACCATACAAATGAGATCCAGAGCCTTAACCACCACGCCATCTGCTGGCCAATAAAATCACTCTTTAACAAATACATTATTTTTCTTAAAGATTTATGATTACTGCTGAATAGTAGATGCTGGATAAATGACAAACACAGTTTGGTTCCCCATCAATATCACGTGAGTTAATTTGAATTAATGTTCTCAATCTCCAGGAGTGGTAATTAATTTAAATGTATCATTTCACTGTGGCTGGTTTTACAAAATCATTTGTGCCCATAAAAATAATTATTATTTCCTTTAAAGATAACCATGTATCGGGACCAGTAGTTAGCGTAATGGCTATGTTGCTGGACTCCCACATAGTTGACCTCGGTTCGCATCCCGGACCCGGTGGCTTAAAACTCATGCAGGGCGCATGTGCATGCGTGCCCAAGATCCCGAGAGGAGAATGGAGGAGAAGGGATTGCTGCGTGGCCATCCCCCCTGGGGGGTGATTTCTCGCTGTCTCTCTGTCTCTCTCTGTCTGTCTGGCGAGCGCACGCACCCTATAGCAAAAACTTCTCCAAAAAAAAAAAAAAGATGACCATGTATTATGGTAACTCCAGATCATTTTATTATACTTTTTCCTCATGTAGCATAAATAGTTTTTAATTTTCAGCTTTCATACCTCTCCTTCATGAAGTTATTTCTTCTTTTCTTGTGTTTATTTATTTATCCCGTGAGAGAGAGTGAGAGAGGGAGATATCAGACACCAACAACATGTCTTAGTGTCACAATCCACTCCCCAGCCTCAGCCAGCCAGAATCACAGACATGTGTGTGTGCCCAGTATATACAGTGAGGGCTGGGAGCTTGAACTCCAGACCTTCCCACATGGGTCTAGTACTTCAAAGCATTGAGTTACCTTTGTGCCACCACCTGGTCCTTTGTGAAGCTATTTTTTTCCTCCTTGTTGAAGTGAATAATCACTCCTTTATCCTTTCATGGTATTTTAAACATATGTGTATATATATATATATACACACACATATATATATATATATATAATTTATTTATATAGGTTTATATTTAACCTATGAGTTTGCATCATAATTATTTATATACATCCTTGTCTTTTCCACCGTAGGGCCATTTCTTCAAAAATGGTAAATGGACCATATTCATTATTATTGTTCAGTACCTAGCATGGTGACTGTCTTCAATTAGGTGCTTGATATGGATTACATAAAGAGTGATACTACATGGATAAATAAGCAAATTTCTAAGCCCTAAATTCATGTTACAGTTAAAGATTTTAATCCATAATCATATCAGAGGCAAAGAAGTAATGCTATTAATGGAGATCAAGGGAAGCATCATTTTTTTTTTTTTAGGAGAGGTTTTTGCTATAGGGCATGTGAGCTCGCCAAAAAGACAGAGAGATAGAAAGCGAGAAATCACCCCCCGGGGGGATGGCCACACCACAATTCCTTCTCTTCCATTCTCCTCTCGGGATCCTGGGCATGCATGCACACGTGCCTG
>NW_006159816.1:403755-404794 GCF_000334495.1 Tupaia belangeri chinensis
GCAGAAGCCCCCCCCCCCCAGGGGGATTGGCCACGTTGCAATTTCTTCTCCTCCTTTCTCCTCTCAGGATCTTGGGCACGCATGCCCACATGCCCAGCATGAGTTTAAGCCACCAGGTCCGAGACTCGAATCATGGTCGACTACGTGGGAGTCCAGCGACATAGCCATTATGCTAACTGCTGGTCCCGGGAAACATAATTTTTATGAAATGAAATGGATAGCCAAGTAATGGACATCCGCATTTTTATTATTCAAATAATATGGTATTATATAGCATATAACACAAATTAGCTGTTATACGGAAGACTCCAAAGGTTTTAATATTAATTTCTGAGTTTGCAACTTTACATCAGATTCATAGGTGACGACAGGCAAGCCGCTTCCTTCGTAGCAGATTCTACTTGGTGCATACGCCCTTCCCCTTATGTTATTACCATGGCAGAGATCCAAATACTTGTCTAAGGGATATCTGGAGATTTGAACAAAAATAACACTTAAAAATTCTGTATCAGAACTTAAATAAAGATTTTCTACAAATGCTGTATATACATAGGTAGGCCAGAAAAAAAAAGCAACATTTGACTCACTTGACTTTTGGATACTTTTCTCTTTTTGACATAAATAAAGATTTAATTTATGATCAGATCTACCTTTACCAAATGTTTATTCAGATTTTATTTCAAAATAATTTCCTAAAAAAGAAAATAGGATCTTTTTTTTTTTTTAGAGGTTTTTGCTATAGGGCACATGCGCTCACCAGACAGACAGAGAGAGACAGAGAGACAGAAAGCGAGAAATCATCCCCCGGGATGATGGCCACGCCACAATCCCTTCTCCTCCATTCTCCTCTCAGGATTTTGGGCACGCACACACACGCACCTGGCATGAGTTTTAAGTCACCAGGTCCAGGACGTGAACTGTGGTCGACTACGTGGGAGTCCAGTGACATAGCTATTATGCTAACTGCTGGTCCCAAGAAAATAGAATCTTAATAGTCTAGTTCTTTGGGATTGTTTGTTTGCTTTTTTTTTTTTTTTTT
>NW_006159816.1:405698-414991 GCF_000334495.1 Tupaia belangeri chinensis
GCCAAAAAGACAGAGAGGGAGACAGAGAGTAGTAAGCGAGAAATCCCCCCCCCCTAGGGGGATTGGCCACGTTGCAATTTCTTCTCCTCCTTTCTCCTCTCAGGATCTTGGGCACGCATGCCCACATGCCCAGCATGAGTTTAAGCCACCAGGTCCGAGACTCGAATCATGGTCGACTACGTGGGAGTCCAGCGACATAGCCATTATGCTAACTGCTGGTCCCGGGAAACATAATTTTTATGAAATGAAATGGATAGCCAAGTAATGGACATCCGCATTTTTATTATTCAAATAATATGGTATTATATAGCATATAACACAAATTAGCTGTTATACGGAAGACTCCAAAGGTTTTAATATTAATTTCTGAGTTTGCAACTTTACATCAGATTCATAGGTGACGACAGGCAAGCCGCTTCCTTCGTAGCAGATTCTACTTGGTGCATACGCCCTTCCCCTTATGTTATTACCATGGCAGAGATCCAAATACTTGTCTAAGGGATATCTGGAGATTTGAACAAAAATAACACTTAAAAATTCTGTATCAGAACTTAAATAAAGATTTTCTACAAATGCTGTATATACATAGGTAGGCCAGAAAAAAAAAGCAACATTTGACTCACTTGACTTTTGGATACTTTTCTCTTTTTGACATAAATAAAGATTTAATTTATGATCAGATCTACCTTTACCAAATGTTTATTCAGATTTTATTTCAAAATAATTTCCTAAAAAAGAAAATAGGATCTTTTTTTTTTTTTAGAGGTTTTTGCTATAGGGCACATGCGCTCACCAGACAGACAGAGAGAGACAGAGAGACAGAAAGCGAGAAATCATCCCCCGGGATGATGGCCACGCCACAATCCCTTCTCCTCCATTCTCCTCTCAGGATTTTGGGCACGCACACACACGCACCTGGCATGAGTTTTAAGTCACCAGGTCCAGGACGTGAACTGTGGTCGACTACGTGGGAGTCCAGTGACATAGCTATTATGCTAACTGCTGGTCCCAAGAAAATAGAATCTTAATAGTCTAGTTCTTTGGGCCTGTTTGTTTGCTTTTTTTTTTTTTTTTTTCACCAGAAGGCATTTGTGTGTGTGTGTGTGTGTGTGTGTGTGAGAGAGAGAGAGAGAGAGAGAGAAGGAGAGAGAGAGAGAGAGAGAGAGTGAGAAAGCACCCTCTGTGGAGAATGGTCACACCACAATCCCTTGCCCTGCATTTCTCCTTCCTTTTGAGATTTGGGGCATGTTCACACACATACTTGGTTCATTTCTCAAGTCACAGGGGCATGTTCACACACATACTTGGTTCATTTCTCAAGTCACAGGGTCCAGGACTCCAACTACATAGTCAATCATGTGGGATTCAGCCCCCTAACCACTGTACCAAGGGCTGATTCAATAGTCTTGTTCTTAACTAGCTTCCAAATGAAAGAAAAATGCTTCTATGGAGGGAGAGTGAATTTTCTCTGAAGTCTTGGATAAAACACTTGAGATTTTTTTTCCTCCAATGTGAGTTTTGATATAGACAGGTATGAACCACTTATTCTCTGAGTGACCCTAAGATTGTCATTTAAGCCCCCTAAGTTGATAATCTTATTTTCATAGCAGGAATTAACTATATCATTTGTGCAAAGATGTCAATATGTGTATATGTCTTTATTTTTATGTACATAGATTACCTTAAAGGTTCTGGAAGAATAGGTACTAGTCTTTCCCTCCAGGGAGACAACCTGAGTGCATTGCAGGTGTTAGTTATGAGAGTAAGACATACTTTCTTTTTCTTTTTTGAGAGGTTTTTGCTATAGGGCATGTGTGCTTGCCAGAAAGACAGAGAGAGACAGAGAGATAGAAAGCGAGAAATCACGCTCCCCCTCTCCCCCCCCCCCACAATCCAGGGGGATGGCCATGCTGCAA
Organism: Tupaia belangeri chinensis; assembly: GCF_000334495.1. Taxonomy (NCBI): domain Eukaryota; kingdom Metazoa; phylum Chordata; class Mammalia; order Scandentia; family Tupaiidae; genus Tupaia; species Tupaia belangeri. The sequence goes on from NW_006159816.1 coordinate 407,615, forward strand.
TCCCTTCTCTTCCTTTCTCTTCTCAGGATCTTGGGCACGCATGCACACACACCCAGAGTGAGTTTAAGCCACCGGGTCCGGGACTCAAACTGTGGTCAGCTACATGGGAGTTTGGTGACATAGCCATTATGCTGGTCCCGGAGTAAGACTTACTTTCTGTGGTATACTCTCTTACACCTTGAGTTCACTGTGCCATTCATTACACATATTACCCTTTCAAAAATAAATTGCTTTGTTAAAACATAATAGGACAATGCAATATGAAATTAGATTTCCAACAGTTCCTGACATGGTATCAATAAACACTGTCTCTACGTTTCTATTTTCCCTTCAACTTTCTTCCTAACCTAATATCCACAAGGAAATATGCCTACTCTTTCATAGAAATTTTAGTTCTACTTATTTTATCTCAGATCACCCTAGTGTTTCATTAAAAGAAGCTTTGGCGGGAGGGGGTGGTGGTGGGACCATCAGATGGCATAGTGGTTACATTGACTGGACTCCCATATGGTTGACTGCAGTTTAAGTCCCAGACCTGGTGGCTTGAAAATCACTCCGGACACATGCGTTTGCATGTCCAAGATCCCAGGAGGAGGATAGAGAAGAAGGGACTGCAACATGGCCATCTCCCTGGGGGTGAATTCCTACTTTCCGTCTCACTGTCTCTGTCTCTTCAGTGAGCACACGTGCCCTAAGGCAAAAACCTCTTTAAAAAATTAAATAAATAAATAAATAAATAAAGCTTTGGCTCTGACTTTTCTAATAGTAACCATAATGTAAGTTAAAATTCAAGATTAATTTGTAAAAGTTCTGGGTTTTTTTTTTTTTTTGGTTTTGTTATTTTCCTCTTGTTGGTAGGGCTAATATATCTTTAGGAAGTTGCATCTCTTAGATTATTAACAACTAAAATAGATAAATGCTAAAGATACTTTTTTTATTTTTGGAGAGGTTTTTGCTATAGGGCGCGTGCGCTCGCCAGAAAGACAGAGAGAGACAGAGAGACAAAAAGCAAGAAATCACCCCCCAGGGGGAATGGCCACACCGCAATCCCTTCTCCTCCATTCTCCTCTCGGGATCTTGGGCATGCACACACACGCGCCCAGCGTGATTTTTAGCCACCAGGTCCGGGACTTAACCTGCGGTCGACTACATGGGAGTCCAGAGACATAGCCATTACGCTGACTGCTGATCCCAAGATACTCACTTTTTAAAATTAAAGCTTCAATTATTCAGCTTGTTGTCCTTTTTTGTTAAAATCTACAAACCTGATGTTAGCATATTCTTTCCTTTAAGAAATATTTATGTCTACTGAGTGTATCTGACACTATTCTAGACTCTTGAGATTCTTTATATAAGCTAGACAGAGTTCTTTTTCCATGCAAAGGTCACACTGCAGGAAACAGACATTAAATGATAAACATGAGGAATAAGTAAATTATTTAGTATGTTAGAAGGTGGATATGACAAGGGAATAAGGTAAAGACAAGTTAAGGGGAAATCAAACTTGTAAGCTTTAACTATGGGAGTCAGAGTGTCTCATTGAAAAAGAGACTTGAGCATTGATTTAAGTGAATGGGGGACTAAGTCACACAGATACCTGGAGGAAGAGTGTTTCACACAGAAGAAACAGCTATTGCAAAGACTTAAACAGAAGCATGCCTGTGTGTTCAAGGAACAGTGATGGATCCCAGGTGCTGCAGTAACTGTGAGCAAGACGAGGTGTGGTAAGTGGAGGTCTGGTGGTAGCTGGCATAAGATCAAGGAGAGGCTTTAAGCTATATGAAAGAAGCCAGCTTTTTTTTACTTTGAGTAAGACAGGGAACCTAGATGGTTTTGGCAGAAAAATTACAAACGCTAACTCTTTTCTCCTAAGTTCACTCGGGCTGCTCTGTTCAGAATAGACTATAAGATGGCAAGAAAGGAAGCAACTGATAATATTTATTGAGCACCATAGGAAAGAAATTGTGTTCAGAGCAGAAGCATTGTGTTTGGTATGTGGAGTGTGGTAGACAAAGCAAGAGCAATCCTTTTTATTTGTGTAGGAAGTAGCAAACCATAAACAATATTTTCTATTAAATATGTCTATTTCTGCATGTAGTTTCATCATTTTGTTATATCTAAGTAAGCTGTGCTGTTAAGAGCACACATTTAAGAAAATTATTCTGAATTTTCTGTAAGTATATGATGATTCTCCTTATCTCTAGCAGTAATTTTTGCTTTAAAATTTATTTAATATGGGCCCAGCTGTGTTGGCACTGTGTAGGACACTGGATCCTGTATCCACCTGAATATACTGAGTGTACCCTTGTACCTGTGAGCCTTACCTGGCTGACTAGGAGGCTGCGGGGAGGATCACAGTGTGGGAAGACACTCTCAGGGGCCCTGCTTTCTCTCTTCCCCTCTCTCTCTTAAATAATAAACTTAAATTTAAAAAAATTCATTTCATCAGATTTTAATACATACATAGTACTTTTTATCTGTATTCGGTTTTGCAGAGTCTTTCTATTGTTTCATTGTAAATTATTTTGTATACTTATATTTTTATATGTATCTCTTGAAAAGCATTTAAATTTAGTCTGCTTAGTCTGTTTTTCATTTTTTTGCTCTATTTTATTTTTTATATTCAGTCACTGTTTATAACTTTGAAATGTAACTATTGATATATTTTGCTTAACCAACACACTATTTGCTTTCTTTTTTCTTATGTTTCCTTTATTTTCTTCTTGTTTTATTTTATTTACATTTTATTTTTATTCACATTTTTACAGCATATGGTGTGGGGTCTCACAGCATAAATGCATTGCATGTCAAGCAAGTAAAATATATAACCATATACAGTAACTTTCCATCCTTGTGTCTGCTAAACATTCATTTTTTTCCCTCAGAATCCCTCCATTCTACCCCAACTGTCCACCACCTCCTGAATAGTCTCTTGTATCTATACTTGCTGCCTCCAATACTATATTTTCCAGTCTTTCAGTTTCTGCCATAAAGTGAAGACATTTTTATGTTGAGTGGAGACATACAAAGTCTATCTTTCATAATCTAGCTTGCTTTGCTTAACATTAAATCTTTCATATTCATACACTGTATCAAATGGTAGGATTTCACTTTTTTATGGCTGAATAGTATTCCATAGTGTACATGTGCTGCATTTTTTCAAACCAGTCATCTGTTCTTGGATATTGGTTGATTACTTGTCTTAGTAAGTGTGAATAATGCTGCAATAAACATGGATGTGCAAGTATCTTTCCTGCAACTGCTGAATGTTTTCCTATCTTTAGGGTAAATAGCCAGGAGTGGAATTACTGGGTCATACGATAGTGGTTCATTCCACTAGAATGAAGACTTTCAGAATAAGTTGATGAAAGTGGTTGTAGCAATTTACCAGGTCTCTAGCCATTGTAGACCCTGTTTTCAAACTTTTGTTTCCATATCAATGAGAAATTAGCTTCTTGGCTACCTTTTTCATATTACTCAATGCCTCTAGAGTAAAAGTGATATTTTATGAGAATGAGTTCACATTTCTTTTTTTTTTTCTTTTTTTTGGGGGGGGAGGTTTTTGCTATAGGGCTTGTGTGCTCGCCAGACAGACAGAGACAGAGAAACAGAAAGTGAGAAATCACCCCCCCCAGGGGAGATGGCCATGCCACAATAAAAAAAAACTGCTGAATGTTTTCCTATCTTTAGGGTAAATAGCCAGGAGTGGAATTACTGGGTCATACGATAGTGGTTCATTCCACTAGAATGAAGACTTTCAGAATAAGTTGATGAAAGTGGTTGTAGCAATTTACCAGGTCTCTAGCCATTGTAGACCCTGTTTTCAAACTTTTGTTTCCATATCAATGAGAAATTAGCTTCTTGGCTACCTTTTTCATATTACTCAATGCCTCTAGAGTAAAAGTGATATTTTATGAGAATGAGTTCACATTTCTTTTTTTTCTCTTTTTTTTGGGGGGGAGGTTTTTGCTATAGGGCTTGTGTGCTCGCCAGACAGACAGAGACAGAGAAACAGAAAGTGAGAAATCACCCCCCCCAGGGGAGATGGCCATGCCACAATCCCTTCTCCTCCATTCTCCTCTCGGGATCTTGGGCATGCACACACACGCACCCTGCTTGAGTTTTAAGCCACTGGGTTTGGGACTTGAACTGCGGTATACTACATGGGAGTCCAGCGACATAGCCATTACGCTAACTGCTGGTCCCAGTGAGTCCACATTTCTGAATTCTCGTCTTCTCCTAGGTCTTGCACATATACTTTTAAAGTTTATTTTAAAATTTATCTGTCTAATTTTAAGATGGTTTTAAAATATTTTATTCAACTTTTTAAAACTTTTCATCAGGAGTAGTATTAACCTGAATTATCAAGTACTACTTTATAAAAGGTGGAAATAATGAATAACAGTGGTTATAATCAGCTATAGCTCTACTTACTGATATACTTCAAAGGAAATTTTAAGTAATAAAGAATCTTATTCTCTATTGTAATGTTTATACTTAGTTTATTTACAGCGAAATATTAGGTCTAGGAGAGCTTCCTGTTTTGTTCTCCCTCCTGTTCTCCTCACATCAACAGTTCATTTTTCAATTTCTTCCCCTGCTGTGATTATTCATTCAGAAATAAATCAAGAATTTTATGCACATAGAATTTCAATAGGTAGTATGAAGATAGAAACTCATATGTGGCAATCCATCCTTAAGGCTTACTGTCTTCTTGATAAGTCAAGATATACTTAGAAACAATTGTTTAAACACAAGAATAATACCATGAGCCCTAAGCGTTCATTGGCTACATTGTAATTCAATACCAATTTGAATGTTAAAAGATAGCGTTTGTGGTAATGATTGGCTTTTTTTGGATGCAAGACAGAGAATTGAATAAAAAAGGTTATAATTTAAGTAAAATGTTTATATCAGTAAAATAGAAAGTTAGCCAGGCAGGATAACTAAACTAATTTATAGTGAATGGGCAGGTGTTAGAGCTGCCTGTTTAATGTTAAGTGCCACAAGAATGCCAAAACAAACACCTTGAGCTGTGACTATACTTGTGTTGACTATGTCCTTGCAGGCAGCGGCATTGTAAATTGAATTATGCATACTCTAAATAGTTGAAAGTAAAATAGAAAGTTAGCCAGGCAGGATAAAAATTAACTAATTTATAGTGAATGGGCAGGTGTTAGAGCTGCCTGTTTAATGTTAAGTGCCACAAGAATGCCAAAACAAACACCTTGAGCTGTGACTATACTTGTGTTGACTATGTCCTTGCAGGCAGCGGCATTGTAAATTGAATTATGCATACTCTAAATAGTTGAACTGATTCACACAGAACTTTTAGGTGATCGACCAGTGAATATTATGGGCCTACTTGTGTGTAATGCAGTGTATCCATAGTCTAATTACATGACATATGCATAGCTGCATTTATTCTTCACATGTAGCTTATGTCTACACACACAAACCTATACATATATGTACATGTAATGTAATATATTCTCCTTATCAGTCTAAGATTTTAAAGTATGAAAATTGTTTTCTTTTTCTGGAGCCTTCGACCCCTCTTCAGTATAATACACTAAAATCCCTAGTTACAGGTATAAAAGAGTCTCTTGATTTTATAATATTGCAAAAGCGTTCCATATAGAATTATGTAACACAAGATGGTTCCATTTCAATGATTACTATTTATAAATTTTATACAGAAAATTCATTACAAATTAACTTAATGATTAAGTAATATACTTTAGAATGTTTGAAAATATTTTTCTAGTTTTGGCTTTGAAGTCTGGTTCAAACACAGTACAATAAAGTGGAATCCTGGTCAAATCACAAAAACTTATGTAACAGGCACAAAAATTCCCAGAAATAGATATGAGCAAATTTGACTAACATATAGAAGACAACTAAAGGAAAGACTTGACCAATTTTGTAGAAAGAAAGCATTGCATACAAACAAAACAGTAGAATAAGAACAGCTTTTTTTTTTTTGTATGAGATGCTTCTTAAGAAAAATTACAAAAAAAATTCATGAATTAAGGCTTATGCTATTATTTAGGTGATTCCTAAATAAAACTACACCTCACACTTGCTTACTAAAATATATGACTTGGCCAGGTTGCAGTTTCCAGAACTGCTGAATCTTTATTTTTCCCATACACACACACACACACACACACACACACAAACACATTTTTATTTATATGTATTTATACATTCAATCACCTTGTTACAGCATGCAAAATGAATTTTCCCAGTTAAAGATACATACATGTTAAATAAACATAATTTTCCATTTTTGTGTCCCTTAAATGTTTTGCTTCTTTTTTTCTCTCTTGATTTTCTCCTTTTACCCTCCTTATCTTTAGGAGGGGAACTAAAAGGTTTTTGGGGATGTCAATAAAAAGAAATTTATCTTTCAATATTTCACTTTTTTTTTTTTTTTTAAGTTCCTGGGAGAGAGCTAAGGGCTAGCTAATTTTGTTTGTTTTTCTGTTTTTGTTCCGTTTTAGGTTTTTGCCATAGGGCATGTGCGCGCTGAAGAGGGACAGAGAGAGGGAAAGTGAGAAATCACCCTCTGGGCGGATGACCACATTGCAGTCCTTTCTCCTTCATTCCCTCCACCCAGGCCCGCATGCTTTGCGTGAGTCTCAAGCCACTGGATCTGGAACTCAAATTGCAATCAACCTGACGGAAGTCCAGTGCTTTAACCTCCACACCAGTTGCTGGCCCCTCATAATTTCACTTTGAAAAATAATTTTCTGGGGGCGGGGGGAGGAGGTGGCATAGTGGTTAGGTGCTGAATTCCCACATGGCCAATTTGGGTTCAAGTCCTAGGCCATACGGCTTTCAACTCACACTGGGCTTGTGTGCATGCGTGCCCAGAATCCCAAGAGGAGAGTAGAAGAGAAGGCATTGTGGCATGGCCATCCCCTAGGAGGTGATTTCTTACTCTCTCTCTTTTTGTATCTCTGGTGAGTGCACATGCTCTATAGCAAAAATCTCTCTAAACATTTTTTTTTCTTCTGGGCCAGCAGATGGTTGACCATAGTTTGTGTCTGGGACCTGGCAGCTTGAAACATACTGGGCATGTGTGCGTGCATGCCCAAAATCTTAGGAGAAGAATGGAGGAGAAGGGTTCGCGGCATGGCTATCCACACTCAGGGGATGATTTCTCATTTTCCCCCTTACTTTCCCTTTACTGTCTCTCTGTCTCTCCAGCAAGCACATGTGCTCTATGGCAAAAACCTTATAAATAAGTCCACAGATCTAATTTTCTCTTATTTTTCTTACAAAAATGTCTAGAGGGACATAAATATGCTTATGTTCTTTTCTTTAAGGAGAATTCTACTTTTATGTGCTGTTCTGCTTCTGGAAATATGG
>NW_006159816.1:415006-433446 GCF_000334495.1 Tupaia belangeri chinensis
ATGTTTCTAAAGTAGGATTAAAAGGAAAAATCTCTGAAATTAATATATTTCACATGTCAAAATATTCCTTATTATTAAGTTGTATCCAATACTCATATTTTAGTTAATTTCCTTCTGTTTTAACCTCAGGGATATAGATAAGCTGGTTATTGTCCCTTACATTTTAGCTATTTTAATTATATGTAATATAAGGGTACAATTTTCATAGAAAACTCTTGCTTAAGTACTTTTGCTCCAACTTGAAAATCTAAAGATGCTAGATTTATTTAAGTGGTAACTTTCATTTTTGTATTCTATTTCTAATATTAAGTTTTTCATTTTCTGTAATGGGCATCTTCTATGAAATGAGTTTTATGAGATGAGGTGCCTTTGAATTATTTTAATGGCCAAAAGAGAAAACAGAAGCGAGAACCAAAATAATCTTTGGCAATTTTATCCTTCGGTACTTATATCATTTGGGGACTTTCCGAATGGTTTGACAGCAAGTTAGAGAAATTATGATAGCAGCCAGAGCCAGCAAATAGTGTAGTGGTTCTGTTGCTAAACTTTCACATAGTTGATTGTGGTTCGAGTCCCGGACCTGGTAGCTTAAAAAATCACACTGGACACAATGTGCATGCATGCTCAAGATCCCAGGAGGAGAATGGAAGAGAAGGGATTGTGCCGTGGTCACCCTCCTTGTGATTTTTTGCTTTGCTCTCAGTGTCCCTGTCTCTTTCTCTACATGGCGAGCACATGTTCCCTAAGGCAAAAACATGTAATAAAAAAAAAATTATAACAGGCAGCCATTTGCGATGCAGAATTCTACAAATTCTCTGATGTATTTTATTAGACAAACTTTCTAAATAACATTTAAATTTGATATAATTAACCTGAAAGAAAACAGACATACAGATTGTACATATTATAAATGACTTAAAAGCAGCTGTTTACTCTGAAACTTATTTTGATAATTCTATAAATACAGACTTTATATACTTCATTTTAATTGTTTACCTTGGCCTTGTCCTAATCTAATGCTTTTCATACATTGTTTGTCATTCAAAGGTCCGTTTTACAGTGTAATCTCAGTGATCTATGCCCAAACTGCACAACTCTATTGGGAGTACTTGGAGGCATGCTTATATCTTAGAAGAAAATAGTACATTGAATATATGATCACCACTCTGCCTATCCCAGTTAAATCGGGGTCAGGACTTTAGAAAATGAAGCTCTTCTCTGCTTTTTACTAAACATGAACTTAACCACGCAAGGTTTATGAAATCCATGTGAGGCAAACTGCTCACAGCTTAACTACGATTAAGAATTTGTATAGGTCCTAATGACTGGGCCGTTCTTGGAAACATTGCCACAGGTGGAATTAGACGTTTTCATTATCTTTGAAAGAGGGGCCAGCCCTTACCTCATGGTTCCTGGTCATTTAGGAGGGCACTAGACTTAGGAGCGCATTAGACTTAGGAGCGCGTTTCCTCTAGAATGAGCAGAGCTCTGGCTTTTTTATTTCAGCATCATGGCCTAGAGAATTCGATTGAGTCCATTTTCAGAATGATTACATGCTGATGATTTTTCTAGATTACTTTTTTAGTAATAAAAACATCTTATTCAAATTAAATTCACTTAACTTTTATTGAATTTCCATTGTGTTTGAATTTTATAGTTCTTTTAAGAAGTAATTTTCAAGGACCAGAATTTTATTGCATAACTTTCATTTAGAAAAATTAAAATTAATGGATAAAAAATCTGGCTTATGCTAAAATTTTCTTAGGCAACTTGAAAATAAAAAGGTAATTTGACATGTGGCAAAGGTAAAATAAACGCATTTTTGAGAGAATCACATTATATTAAGAGACTTTACAATCTATTAAGCACATGGAGAAAGTTCTTTTTATGGTGTATCTTTCAGTTCTAGCAAAGGAGGCTTCATCACGCACCTTGTAAAATTTTCTTGTGTGCAATGGGTCAAAAAGGGGGGGGGAGAAGGGGATATGCCTTTGAAATTAGGGCAATACTATTTTTTTCATAAACATATAAGAAAAAAATCAATATTTTCATCACAAATCCATGAGGAAGACTTTAAAAGTTGTGTTCTTCAGAAAGGCACCAAAAATCAAGTGAAAACAAGGTTAAGGGCTCCAAACAGCTCATTCAGTGCAGCCTAGTTACATGAAAACACTGGTTACACTCTGATGCCGTCATGTAAGAGAAAACAGATGGCAGTGGCCTTCGGGCTCAGGCTCTCGTCTCCTGGTTACACAGAAAATGGGCTTAGCAGAGGGGTGCAATTGGTGATAGCAGATGACGGGAGGAGGAAGGTGGTTTCAGTTATATAGGTGTTGCAGTTTAGATATGGTTTGTATCCCACATCTTTAAGTACAACAGGTGTGAGAACTCTAGTGAAAAGCTTATTTCTAGACTATAGCAGCTAATTTTTACCGTTGAGAAGATAAAATGTTATTTCCCAAAAGCTTTAGATACTTAATAATTTTATGACTTTGAAAATGACAGGATTACTCACTATTCTGTCAAAGATCCCCCCCCACACACACATGCACCTTCACAGTTAGAAAGTAAATGGAATGTAACTCATATTGAATGATGTGGCAAACTAAATTTATTGTATACACCGTTTACATGAAATAAGTGTGACCTTTTTTAAATTTTTTTTTGAGATTTTTGTTCAAGGATATGTGTACTCACTGGAGACACAAAGAGACAGAGAGACACAAAGCGAGAAATCACCCCCAGGAAGATGGCCACGCCACAATCCCTTCTCCTCCATTCTCCTCTTGGAGTTTTTCGGCACACATGCACACTTGCTTGGTGTGAGTTTGAAGCCAGTGGTCCTGGACTACGTGGGAGCCTAGCTACGTAACCATTACACCATCTGCTGGTTCTAAGTGTGGCATTCTTAATCTGTAGAATATTTACTTTCCATTCAGTGTCCTACTGTTTTATTTTCTTATTAATTTCTTTCATGTGAAATATTACAGTCTTTCTCTTCTCAAAATTTTTCCTTGCATGGGACCAGCAGTTAGCGTAATGGCTATGTCGCTGGACTCCCACGTAGTCGACTGCAGTTCGAGTCCCGGACCTGGTGGCTTAAACTCACGCTGGGCGCGTGTGTGTGCGTGCCCAAGATCCTGAGAGGAGAATGGAGGAGAAAGGATTGTGGCGTGGCCATCCCCCCTGGGGGGTGATTTCCTGCTTTCTGTCTCTCTGTCTCTCTCTGTCTGGCGAGCGCACGCACCCTATAGCAAAAACCTCTCACAAAAAAAATAAATAAATAAAATAAATTTTTCCTTGCATTCAAGTGTTGCACTTTACAATGTAACATACAACATATATAGGTTCAAACTCTAGGTTAGGAAAATAAAGCCTAAAGTATATTTATCACTTATTGCATATGCTTTTAAGTACTTTATATTAGGAATAATCTTCATAGAAATGCATATTACAAAAATATATACATGGACTTAAAAATTTTTTGCAGTGAAATAAACTCCCACTTCAATTTCATTGCCTATGAATTTTTGAAATCCCCTTATGTGTGTATTTTATTTTAATTATTAAAGCCAACTTGTGACAGAGAGGTTATTTTTTTATCCCTTTTTGCAGATGAGGGAACTAAGGCACACAAAAACTAAGTCACTTATCCAGTACCAAGATTCAAGTACCAAACCTTGATGTATCTGATCAACTCTCCTTAACCGTGTGATCTTTGCTGAATTACTAAGCCTCTCTATGTCTACATCTGCTCATCTTTAAGGGAGGGGTACAAAATAAGTAGATAAGGTTCAAAGAGTTCACAGTCTTCTTGGTGGAGATGTTCAGTGAGCAGGTAAGAATGTGACAGGTTTGTAAGAGGCGAGTCTGGACTAACCATTCACAGCTCCCAGGTGAGAGGCTCCAAGTGAATGAGATCTCCAGGAACACCTAGAGTAAGATTACCGTATAGGGTAGGTAAAAGGAGGAGTCTTCCTTAGCATTAAGACATGAAAAAGAGAGTGGTCCAAAAGCTGGAGCAGGACCTAATGGGATGTAGAGAAGCCAAGAAACTAGACAGCAAGGCAAATGTAATTTCTATATTTTGAGGACTAAGATCAGACTACTATGTTCAGCAATCAGATCACTACCGAGTTTTTGAGAGACTCCTTTCTAGAGCTGCAATGATAGAAGTGTAATTGTAGTGGGTTCACAGCAGGGGAGGGCCGGAGGTGGAGAAAGGGTACAAAGTAACTGTCTAACCAGTTGAAGAGAGGACTGTAGTTAGGGAGAAGACAGAGCTGACAGTATATGTACTGGAATGGTCACCATGTAACATTGTATACTTACTCTTTTGTTTATTATTATCTGTCTCCTTAGAGAAATATCACCTCTACTAGAACAGGAGCTTTGTTTTATATCATAGTGTCCTCGGAGCCTAGAATAATTCCTGGCATGTGCTCAACATTCAATAATTATTTGTTGAATGATGACAGATGATGAACTAACATAGTATCACAGATTTACTTCTAAGATAATGTTTATTCAAAATAGTTTGTGAATTTTTTGAACACAGAAGTCATAGCTTGCTTATGTTATTAGTAAATGAATAAAAGCCTTTAACGTGCTTTAAAATGTTGGATGAATGAAAAAAAACATATTGCCGATATTCAGAGAAAAATAATGTCGTGTGTCTCTCTTCAGTCTTTGATCCCAATCCACACAAATACTTTTTTAAGGACTTCAAAGTCACCCTTGTCAAGCATATTCAGGGATATTACTCCTTTGTAATTACTATTATGATAAAATGTACATATCATAAAATTGGTCATTTTAAACATTTTTAAGGTTGTATCTCTATGACAGTCATGTGGATAATGTTGTTCAGTTATCAACACTATCAATCTCCAGACATTTTTAATGATCCTAAACTGACCATCTGAATCCATTATAGAACAACTACTGGTAGCTACTAGGCTTCTCTTGGTTTCTGTGATTTTGACTTTTCTAGCTATCTCCTCTGTGGATTTCACTATTATAGGTATCTTGTTCATGCTTCCAAGGTTCACACGGTGTTCATCTTTCTTCGTCTAGCTTATTTCACATAGAATAATATTTTTAAAATATATTCATATTGCAATAAGTACCAGGATGCCTTTATTTTTTAAGGGTGAATAATATTTTATTACATGCAATTGCTACATTCTGTTTAACTAGTAGTTCATCAATGGACATTTTAATTGTTTCCATACATGTCTGATGTGAGTAATGATGCTATGAATATTAATGTACAAATATCTTTTCAAGTTCTCGCTTTTCATCCTTCTGGGTAGATATATAATAGCTGCACCACTTTATATTCCTGTCACTGATATACAAGGGTTCCACTTTCTTCACATCCTTGCCAACACCTACTACATTTTTTTTCTTTTTTTTGGGGGGGAGAGGTTTTTTCTATAGGGTGCGTGCACTCACCAGAAAGACAGAGACAGAGAGACAGCAAGCAAGAAATCCTTGGGAGGTGATAGCCACACTGCAATCCCTTCTCCTCCATTCTCCTCTGGGGATCTTGGGCATGCATGCACATGTGCCCAGCATGAGTTTAAGCTACCAGGTCTGGGACTCAAACCATGGTCAACTACATGCGAGTCCAGTGACATAGCTATTATGCCAACTGCTGGTCCTGCCAATACCTATCCTATTGCTTTTTATACAAGTCATCCCATTGGGTGTGAATTGATATCTCATTGCTATCTCTTTGTGAAGTAATATTATAGTTTTTTTTTTAATTCTTCGCTTCATTTTATATTATGATTGTTTTTAAAATTTGCTATAGAGCATATGTGCTCACCAGAGAGAGAAAGACACACACACACACACACACACACACACAGAGAGAGAGAGAGAGAGAGAGAGAGAGAGAGAGAGAGAAAGACACCAGGTCTGGGACTTGAACCATGGCTAGCCATGTGGGAGTTCAGCACCTCAACCATCATGCTACCTGCTGGCCCTAATAGTATGTTTTTGATAAAGCATGCATACAGTGTATAATAATAAAATCAAGGATATTCACATATTTACCTCTAACATCAAGTATTGCATTATATTGTGCACATTGGCTAGTTATTGGTTTCTTTATTGAAATATGTATTAAATCTTGTTCTTTGATGCGTAAGTTTCTTAGCTATAATGAAGTCAAATTATTCTTTTTTTTTCTTTTGTTACTTGTTCTTTTGGTGTCATATCCAAGAAAACAATGCCAGATCCAATATTATGAAGGTTTGTTGTTTTATGTTTTATTATGTTTTCTTCTAAAACTTTAATGCTTTTAGCTATTATGTTTGACCTTTGACCCTTTTTAGTTAATTTTTGCATGTGTTCTAAGGTAAGGCCATATTCAGCATTGCAGGTTGGCAAAGTATGTATGTAATATCAAATTAATCTCTAACCAAAACCTGCATTTGCCAGTTACTATCATACTTGGGATTTATACCTTCCTATTTTTCATTGTTCAGTATGGCCTTCATTTATTACAAGTCTTTCTTCTCTTGAGTCATCAAATGTTTGTCTGTAGCCTGAAAATTTTGCCGTGAAGGATTATTGACGTAGGAAAAAGAACAATGGATTCAAAAGTCAAAACCTTGGATTGAATCCCAACACTAGCTAGTTCCATGACCCTGAGCAAGTCATTGAACCTTTCTGAGCTGTAAGAGTAATAGTACCTACCTCAGAGTTTGTTGTGATAACCTCTGTGAAAAGCAACTGGTACATAACAAACACTTAAATGTTTACTGAACCTATTGCTCAAGACCAAACCACGGATTTTTTTCTGAATGACTAACCTCAGCTGACTGGTCTTGTCTGGAGGGCAGTCAACCATGCAGTAGCTTAGAGGATGAAGAGGGCAAACCATCCATGCTATGGGGAAGAAAGGAACAACTGCTAAGAGATAGCACAGAGGATTGGATCTGGGGTGAGCGCATTGCTGCGAGAGGTACTTACAGAGCCCTGGTTTTGTTTTCTTCAAGATTTGAAGAAAATATAAACATTTAAGCAAAAGTAAAACAGTTGTAATGATTTCTTAAAGGTTTATTTTTTTCATGATAGAGCATGTGTGACAAGAGAGAGAGGGTGAAGGCACTCTCGACTGGCTTAGCTGCACCATGCTCTCCTTCCCCAAGTCCTTCGGTCCACCAGGACCCAGGGCGCTTGGGCACCTGTCTGCCAACCAGGCTGAGGACTCAAACTGCAGTTGGCACAGGCTTCCAGCACTGCAGTCTAGTTAGTACGCTGCCGGCTGCAACACAGAGACTGGACCAGTGGTAACAAATTTAACCGATAACATAGAGTCTGATTGGCATGAGGTAGAAAGTCTAAATTTTATGATTAGGGTTCTCTGATTTTCACCTATTTTTAATTTTCTTGCATACAGCTAACTATGACAAATAAGTTACTATATTTTGGCATCTCCTCAATTCAGGCATTAAATTATTTATGCATATTATTTTCATGTTCAGCATAAATAAACATAGGAAATATACCTAACAAACATTGCATGTACTTCATGTGTGATGAGATAATTAGCTTCCTAATGAGAGTTTTAGTGGATTCATGTGATGGAGTCCAGATTCTGATGAGGGAATTCTGGTTGAAGAGATTTCACTTTTTATTTCCTAGCTACTGAGACAGAAACTTTAGTGTTATTTCCTCCTCGATCAAATTGAATAGTATTTCTTTTCCTATCTTTTTCAAGAGAGGTTCAAATGAAAGGAAATGTATAAACTTGTAATGAGTATTTTGTTTTCCAGGCATCTGCCTAAGAATTAGACAATAAAAACTAACATTACTGATATTTATGGGTCTGTCTTTCACTCTCAGAAGGTGTCTTAAAACAGAAATGTTTCGGGACCAGCAGTTGGTGTAATGACTATGTCGCTGAACTTCCATGTAGTTGACCGCAGTTTGAGTCCCGGACCTGGTGGCTTAAAACTCAAGCCGGGCGCGTGTGCATGCATGCCCAAGATCCCGAGAGGAGAATGGAGGAGAAGGGATTGCGGGGGGGATGATTTCTTGCTTTCTGTCTCTCTGTCTCTCTTTGTCTGTCTGGCGAGCACATGCGCCCTATCGCAAAAACCTCTCAAAAAAAAAAAAAAATAAAGAGGAAGGGAACATGAAACTGCGGTCACAATTGTAAAGGCATATGGAAGTCCAGCTTCAAAAAAAAAAAAAAGAAAAAAAAACAGAAATGTTTCTCTAGTTGTTGTGATGAATCTCTGTGATTCTCTGGTCCATGGAGAAAATCTATACTGTACCCCTAAAACCTGTGTTCTGCCCAAGAAATCTGCACAGCATTCTGCAATGCCAGCCTCCTAGTTGTGCCTGATGGTGTTGCTAGACATGGACATCCTGGCCTACTCCATTGGGGTGTGAGGCTCCTTGTGAAGGCCCTGGAAGCTGGCACGGCCTTGCCCCACCTGGCCAAAGCAAGGCAGTTCAGAGGACCACTCTCAGAGCTCCGGAGACGGTGCACGTGCAATGCCATCCTCCTGTGGTCCATGGCACCTCCCATTCACTGCGACAGCTGGACCTACCTCTCCAGGCAAGAATCCTGCAAGCAGTGCTCATGCTGGGATGGATTTTCAGTGCTCTGACACACACTTAAGTCTTCCAAAGAATTTCCTCTTCCTTTGTCAAGGCTGAATGAAATATTTGGCTGTCACTATTAGACACTGGGGAAGTATTAGAGATGTTTCTACCTCCTCCGACCACACACACACACACACACACACACACATCTTTTCCCTTTTTTTTTTTTGCCTGGCTCCAGCCTGTGTTCAACTTTTAATAATTTTCTTTTTCCTTCTGAGAGAAAATGCACATTATTATAGTATTATTTTTCTTACGTAGAACTTCTCTTTTATAAATTTTGTGCCTGAGTCTCCCCCATTGGGAGAAATCACTAATTTACTATTTGAGGGAGGGAAATGGGTAGTTTTGTTGCTTTGTTTGATGCTTATTTGTTTCTATATAAGCATAAGATCTATTAACCAGTATTGACAATAGTAGATATTTTAAATAAATTACAAAGGGAAACTAGGTGTATTTTCCTGTCCTTTGCATGCATGGGCATGTACACATATATACTAATTATACATATATATCTTCTATAAATGTGTTTGTATGTATGTGTGTATGTGTATATTTATATATACATATATAAATATATGTACATGAATGTTTTCTTCTTCTTCTTCTTTTTTTTTTTGTTTTGATTTGCTACAGAAAATGTGTACTTGCCAATGAGAGAAAGACAGAGAGTGAGAAAGCACCCCCAGGGAGGTGGCCACACAAAATCCCCTCCACTTCCTTTTCCTCTTAGGATTCTGGCCACACACACATAAATGCCTGGTGTGTTTTTCAAGTCACCAGGTCCAGGTCTTAAACTGGCCAGTTTGCCACATTGAGATCCAACTACCATAACCACCACTCCACTGGCTGGCCCACAAAGGCATTTTCAATTTCTTTTTCTTAATAGAGATTTTTGCTGTAGGGCACATATGCTCACCAGAGAGACAGAAAGTGAAAAATCACCCCCCCCACCACCACCCAGGGAGGGTGGTCATGCCTCAATCCCTTCTCCTCTATCTCCTTTCAGGATTTTGGGCACGTACGCACACACATCTGCTGGGAGTTTTAAGCAGGGGGTCCAGGACTTGAACAGCGGTCAACTACTTTGGAGTGCAGCAACATAACCATTACTCCATTTGCTGGTCCCACAAAAAGGCTTTTATAAAGTAATTTATCTTGGATTTTTTTTTTTCTGTTGTTAAAACTCACAAGGTTAAAATAACTTTCTTTTTCTTTCTTCCTTCTTTCTTTCTTTTTTTTTTTTTTTTTTTTTTTTGCTAATAAGTCAGGAAAGAGGGGCCAGTTAGTGGCATGGTGGTTAAAATGGCTGGATCCCATATGTCAAACAGCGTGGTTTGAATCCTGGACCTAGCAACTTGTAAAACAAAATCCAGAGAGGAGAATGGACGAGAAGGGATTGCAGGGTGGGGCTATGGTATTGCCATTTGAAAGCGAACAGAGAGTGCCCTACCGTAAAAACAGCAAGTTCCCTATAGTAAAAACAAACAAAAAAATCAGGAAAGACAACTTGTGAGTACAAAATGTACAATAACTATACTATATAAACATTCAGAATATTGAATATTCTTAGGCATTCAGATGAAACTTATTTTGTGGAAACTAATGTAGTTTTAAAAATCTAGTAACTCATGCATTTATGATATTATTTTCATGGAATGTAAGCTGATTTGATTTCTGGATCTGTAGCCTACTTTTTCATCAATTTCTGAGAAGTTATTCAGTTTCTACTTTATTTCTTTTCTAAAAGAAGAAAATATTGTTTCTCCTTTCTGATTTACTGGAATGTTCTACAAATGCTTTTCCTAGATTTATAAAATATTCTAAGTACCTCAAGTGAAAAATCAACTGATAAGAAACAAAAACTATGTCACTGTTTTCCTGTGCACCAGATTCTACCTCATAAGAAATTAATTCAGCTTTGAATTCTCAGAAATCTGTGAAATCTGGAATTGATTCTATAGCTTACTATGTGCTCAACTCCACGCTAAGAAATTTCCATACAATACTGGTGGTGTATTAATAGATTATTCTTTTATCTTTTATAAGTGAGAAGAGTGAGGTTGAAGAAGAAATTCTACCTTTCCTGTTAACAGAGCTTGTAAATGATGGAGGAAGAAGTCAAGTACAATATGACTTCAGAGCTCTCATTTTAATTTTCATTAGTGACAGAACAGCAGACTCTTAAAGATAATTACTTTGAAATTATAAATCAAGGATAAAACATCATTTTTGGAACTCTCGAATGGAAAAACTGGAAGAGAATTTAAAATAATATCTAGCCAAATGGCTTTTAAATGATTATTAATTTGTTTGTTTGTTTGTTTTCTTGGGTTTTTGGCATAGGGTGCATGCGATCACCTGGGAGAGAGAGACAGTCAGTGAGAGGGAAAGTGAGAAATCACTCTCATTATGGATGACCACACCACAATTCCTTCTCCTCCATTTTCAACCTGGGATTTGGGGCACACATGCACATACACCTGGAGTGATTTTCAAGCAGGACTTGAACCTTGGTTGGCCATGTGGGAGACCAGTGCCTTTACCACCATGCCACCTCCTGCTTCCTACAAATTAGTTTTTAGCTGTGAAATTCATCTTTTACATAAAACCTTACCTGGAAGCTTAGAGATATGAAGCACACAAGCTAGGAGAGCTCTATTGGAGAGAGGAGAGGCAACAGGTAGCCTTGTATAATTCTCATCTTGAGGCACTTTCTGAGGAAGTCACAATGAATTCTTCTAGAATCAAGACCTAGTCAGTAGTTTAAAAAGCTACAATAAAGTTAAACATTTTTATTCTATAAAGGAAAAAGAAATTTTTAGCAAAGTAGCTACAATAAAATAATTGTTTCATTCTTTGTCAGAATAACCAAGATTCCATTCTGTGTGGCTTTCCTCTCTCATCTTAGACCCCTGTGATAGGACACTGAACACATTTTCCCCCTTTATTTTCGTTAATTATGGAAACTCATTATTTACACAATGCAAGGCACCTAATAGGAGCTCCAAAAATGTTTGTGGTTTGTGTGTGAATAAATTAAAGGATTAATACAAAAGTTAACTTTCTTAGAGACTGCATTGTGCGTGTGTGTGTGTGTGTGTGTGTGTGTGTGTATGCTAAGGTTTGGAAAGGAAAAGTAATTTTGCAGCTACATGTTGATTTGTAACTAAAACCTTCGGCTCACTCTAATGTATTGCCTTGGGGAGAGCCTGTGACTATTAAAAATGGGACACCATGTCCCTTCACAGAGAAAAAAGCAAGAAGTATGCCAGTTGGAACTACAGAACTCAGAAACCCTGGCTGTGTTCTCATGAAACCAGTCAGAGGCACCAGTCAATGTTCTTTCTGGAAAATACCATTACTCCTGTTTTTACTGATCATCTTGGTTTTATATATAATTCAAAACACAGATCTTCTGTCTTAAGTAGTCACATATAAGTCATTAGAAGTCATTTGCCCTAAATGCTATTTGTTGCTTTTCATTGAAAGCAGATTTATTTTTCTCAAGCTTTATATCAGAACTACTTCAAGAGATTGCATGTGTAAATATTAAGATGGATTAGTAACGATTAGGTTGCCAGAAAAGTCAGGATGTATTTTTCTGTTTTTTTTTTTTTTATGCAAAAATGCTTCATGACTTTTCTGACAACACAATAATGCAATTGATCACAGATTGTATACCTGTTAGTAAACTAGGGCAAAGTATTTTGCAGATATATAATAGTGTGCATGTGGGATATTTTTGGTTTAGGATATTTTGGCTTGGTTTACTGTGGAGATCAGATCTCATGGAGACAACAGAGTCCCAGAGTAAGTAAGAGTAAATCTGCCATCATAAACCACCAAGATCCCCGTCAAATGATATATATACATGAATATTTATAAAAAGTCTTTTGTTACTAGTCCATTTTAAAATTGTTCACCTAAAGTTAGTTAAGAACATAAAAAAGATAAAGCTGATTTGGTACTAAATTAAGAGCTAACTTTTTAAAATCTGGTTTTACAGACACTGAAAAGGAGTAAATTCAAAGATAATATCTACTTATTGTTATTATTTACTGATTGAAGAAACAGAAATATACATATTTTCTAAAATACACATTTCTTCAATTCCAGAAAATATTGTGCTTTTATTAG
This sequence comes from Tupaia belangeri chinensis, assembly GCF_000334495.1. Lineage (NCBI taxonomy): Eukaryota > Metazoa > Chordata > Mammalia > Scandentia > Tupaiidae > Tupaia > Tupaia belangeri. Next base: position 427,775 of record NW_006159816.1, read on the forward strand.
TCTTTAGATTTACAATTGAGTTTTATAAAAAACATTATTTTAAATGTTATGTATGTTTTAAAAATAATTATTTAATTTTATTTACTTATTTATTAATCTATTTACTTATTTTTAGTTTGACCAGACAGAGACAGGGAGAGAGATCTAGAGAAAGAAAGGGGAAAGAGAGAAAGCAAGCCACCAGGTCCAGGACTTAAACCAGTCAGCCACATGGGAGTCCAGTGCCTTAATCACCACACCACCTGCTGGCCCGTAAATATTATTTCTTACACCTATGTAAAGCAATATTTTTCCCTCAAGTTTTCTTGCAAATTTGCTCCTGGTCAGCATAGTCTACATGAAGACAAAAACCTTGCATCCCAGCATTTCACAGAGGATCTGACATGTCACACTAGGTCTCTGCCGAATAGCACACACATGCTGCCGTATGGTACCTGCATCTACTCAAATAGCCAATTAAGGCATGTTCTTGGGTCTCAGGATATTGTAACAAAGGAAATATGCGAAAGCCTCATATTGAGCTTATGCTGTCAGTTGTCAGTGTCGATATCTAGCCATACTCATTACTTAGAATATTAATTAAAGGATTAATATTCTGTGTTTTACCAGTCCTCACTATGAGCCAACACTACTTGTGTTACCTCCAGGTGACCTTTATTATATAGGTTTGGTGAACAGAAGACACTGCGTGCAGACAGTACAGGGCCTACCAGCCCGTAAGTCTACCAAAACGATACAGACCACGGGCATCGTATCCATTCTTCTAAGGAAGAAAGACATGTAAAAGGGGAAAGCTGCTTCCTAATTTGTCATAGTCTCAGAATCTTGTTGAGATGGAATAAACTCAGAATCTTATGGTCTAATACTGAAGAAAATAATTCTGTTGCATACCAAATCAACACTATATCATCTTAACTCACTTTGTCATGCCAATTTTCAGGGAACTATGCCTTTTTGTGTCCCTTGGTGAGTTGCTGTGCTTGTCAGCAGAAGTTGAAATCATTCTGGCAGCACCTAAAAAACAGCTGTACAGATGTGGATGAATTAGCTAAGAGAAGAGGGAGGAGGGCTTAAACATACTCCTCACTCCTATTGTCCCATTGAGCCGTAGGAATATCTGCTTGCGGAAAATTTTCTCTTAGATATCCATGAGAATAAATAAGTATATATAATATCACCATTTTAATGTAGATTATGCCTATTGTTCAAGCAAAGTAATTTTGATATTGAAGAATAAGAGTAAATAAAGATGTAATTACTGTTAAAGATAGATTTAAGATATAATATTAAAAATAGCATCACAGTAAGCATTTTTTAAATTTGTTGATTAACTTAAGCCCAAACCAAAGAAAGGTTAGACTGAGATTTAGAATTAATTTATTATAAAACTTTTGAGGACCAGCAGATGTATAATGGCTACGTCGCCGGTTTCCTATGTAGTCGACCGCAGTTCGAGTCCCAAACCTGGTGGCTTAAACACACGCTGGGTGCATGTGTGTGCGTGCCCAGGATCGCTGGAGGAGAATGGAGGGAAAGGGATTGCAGTGTGGCCATCCCACCTGAGGGGTGATTTCTTGTTTTCTGTCTCTTTGTCTCTCTCAGTCTTTCTGGCAAATGCACACGCCCTATCGCAAAAACTTCTAAAATGATTTTATTATAAAACCTATTAAAAATACATCTTCTTTGCTCACTAGAATTTCTACCATCAGTGTCATAGTTAACATTGTTTACTTAATCATCTCAGTTAAAACATGGTAGAATATGTTTAGGTTATATAAAGATCAGGTAGTGTCAGGGTTTTTTTCCTAACTCCACATCATTTTGTTAAGAGTTTTAGTAGTTGATCCCCTTACAGAAGCCACAAAGATAATTTCGTCTTGAGGTGAGAGGTATGTTGCATAATGTTCTTGTGACAAAAGCAAAATGTTTCCAAAGTAGGAATATTAATACATGATGGGAAATAACCTTGAAGGCACGAAAATGAGAGAGGGAATGACAGAAGAGTGAAAAGAAATTATTCTCAAAGGCAATTCTTAATTCATGTTTATGAACATAGAAGGAAAGATTAAGAGATGGAATAATGAGTAATTCATGTTGAGAGTACTAAGGTATATTGAGATAAACACGGGCTGAACAGAGTCTTCTTGCAGGTTATAAGGGAAGAGAATTCAGAAGGGTCCATATCACACAGAATGAAGTTGGGAGTGGTCCAGAGAAAATTAGGACTACTAGTGTTGCACAAACTTTGACAAGCCACAGAGAGTGATTACAGTGCTGCAGAGATCTTACTTTTCTCCTGGCTTCTTCCTGGCACTGAAGTCAGCATTTGGCAGCAACCTTGGTCCTGTGGGTGAAGTTCTTTTCATTTACATGGTTGTTATATGGGCATCAAGATAAAGAGCTCCAGAGAGAGCCTGAAACCAGCATGCTACAATTGCAGCATGTAATTTTCTGCAAGAGCTTTGCTCTCTATCAGTGCTTTCTATGAAGACTGTTTCTTGATTAAATGGATTTACGTATATAATATTGTCAACCTTTTCAAACAGAATATACTGACAGTGGCAAACAGCAATGAATATTTCTCCACATGGTACAGTGTTAGGACAGGTTAGGCCAGGGCATGGAGTGGTATGTGGCAGAGATTTTCGGTAGGGGACAGCTGGGGCAGAGGCGTATGTGTAGGTTGAAAAAATATCATTAGCATTGTAATTTCAGATTTGGAACTAAAAACTGTGATTATTAGCATTGTAATCTCATATTTAGAACTAAAAGCTACGATTTGATTTCTATTGCAAACTACAGGGATTAAAATTCTTGACTAGTGAGAATACACAGTTTATAGTGGTCTATATTGAAAGGACGCATTAGAGCAGCTGGGAGTGTAGAGGTGAAATTTTAATATCTGTGAAAGGAGAAAGGCTTTCAAAGTTTGAGATACTGGTGTGATAAGAAAATAATGTGATAGAAAGTCCTATATTTGGATCCTAGCCTGGCTGTTTTATAACCTGTGGCACCTGATTTAGACTCTGTGTTACTTATTTTATCAATTCATACGTTGAGAGTAATCATATCCACCCACAGAGTTAGATAATCATACCTATATCTATACATTGAAATAAAGCAAGCGTGATGGTATTTAAAGTCCCAGCCTCATGGACTTACCAGAGAGTAATTCATTCTCCCTTCCTCTGTACCTAGTTCTTTCTCCCTATTGCTCTTATCCTTTTCCAGTTTCTCCATCTCTGTATTTTTTCCACTCTGCATGTAAGATACTCAATAATCAACTGAAAACTAAAAAGAGACTCACTTCCATTGTTCTTAGGTCCCCACCACATTACCACTCTGGGTCTTTTCTCCTCACAATAAAAGTTCTTGGTCCACAGTCCCATCATCAGTTTCCCATGGTCCAGATAAGCCTCCACCTTTTGTAATTAGAGCTGATCTCCATCTATCCCACCATATCTGGTCTCATTCTGGTCCTTAGTTATTTGGTTGCTCATTTTTGGCAGTGGTTTTCAAGATTTTCACAAGGAACCAAATCTTCAGGAACAATCATACTGTAATTGTTCTGAGGCACCCTTTCTTTGTCTTCCTTCCTTCCTTTCTTTTTTTTTTTTAAAGAGAAATGTTTGCTATAGGGTGCTTGTGCTCGCGAGAGAGACAAAGTGAGACAGAGAGACAGAACTAAAGAAATCAGCCCTCAGGTGTGATGGCCATCCCACAATCCCTTCTCCTCCATTCTCCTCTTGGGATTTTTGGGCATGAATGCACACACACCCAGTGTGTTTTAAGCCGCCAGTTCTGGGACTTGAACTGCAGTCAACAGTGGGAGTCCAGCAATGTAACCATTATGTCATCTGCTGGTCCAAGAGGCATCCTTTCTTGATGTGTTCCCTCCTCAGCTTCCTCTATGCCCTTTTGTTTCCATACTGTTTCCTTTTGAAATTAATTTTCTTCTGCCTGCATTTAACATATTTCTATGGTTCCATATTTAGTGCCCTTTCTTTCTTTTTCTCTCTTTATTTTTAATTTTTTGTTGGAGGACGTGCATGTTCACCAAAGAGAGACAGAGAGATACAGAGAGAGGACGAGGGAGAAACATCCCTCAATGAAGTATGGTCATACTACAATCCTCTCTCCTCCTTTTCTCCATCCTAACAGAATTTGGGGTACACATGTGCATGTACTCACACACAAACAGGCATGTTTTTCTAGCTGCTGGGGCCAGAATTTGAACCACATTGTAAGCTATGTGAGATCTAGCTCGCTTACCCATTAGGCCATGAGGTTCTCCTTCTCTCTTTATGAAGTTCCCTAGAGTTATGTATCCACATCAACAACTTCAACTACTCTTTATTACTGCATGTGTACTTTATGAACAACTTACTCTATGATCACCTAAAAACACTTCACAGAAATGCAGATTTGGACCTTGCCTCTGGACCCTTCTCTGCCCCCGTTCTGATGGATTCCAAGTCTCCGTATCACCACCTCAGATCTCTTTACTAAGTTCCAGAACCAAGTGCTCTTCTGTATGCTTAGCAAGTTTGTTTGAATGTTCCAAAAGCACCACAAGTTTGAGGTGCCCAGATTGAAGCCATCATTTCTCTTAACCCAGCCTACTCTCTCCCTTTCATGGCCATTGTCATAGTGGTGCTCACTAATCTCCCAATCTCTCTCTCTCTCCCTTTTTACAGTAAGTTTTTGCTATAGTGCATATGTGCTTGCCAGAGAGAGACAGAAAAGGAAAGTGAGAAATAACCCCATCCCACAGGGGAGATGGCCACACAGCTGTCCCTTTTCCTACATTCACTTTCTGGATTATGGGCATGGATGCACATATATCCTGCATAATACTCAAGCTGCCAGGTTTGGGACTAGAACCATTTTGACTATGTGGGAGTCCAGTGTCTTACTCCCACACCACCTGCCGGCCCCAGTCTCCTAGTTATTTAAACCAAATCATCATGCAATCTTTCACTATTACGTCTCATTAGTCATCAGGTTCCCCTCTTAACCATCACTGTCTTCTCACATTTCTCACTTGGATAGCAAAATAGTCTCAGAGTTTCTCTGTCCTCTTGTCATCCTACATCAATTTATCTTCACCATACTGCAATACTGTGGGAGTGCCATTCCATGTTTTCAGTCAGTTGCTGGCTCCACCATAGCCTCTGGCAAAAACTCCAAGATCTTTTGTCTCTAATGACTTGTCCCTAATGTCCATAACAATTGTCAATTCTTTTGTGATTTGTAGTTCACTGAAGACTTCCTGCTCTTGCATGCCTTCAAAGCTCCAGACATGTTACTGTGCCACTAAATGACTTAACTTTTCATTTGACTATCTGGACTTTAACTTCAGAGCTTATTAACCCGAGGCTACTAGGTGGTGTGGTAGTTAAAGCAGTGGACTCTCATGTGATCAACCATGGTTTGAGTCCTGGACTGGGTAGCTTGAAAATCATGCCTGGCATGTGTGCCTACGTGCCCAGAATCTTGAGAGGAGAATGGAGGAGAAGGGAATGTGGCATGGCTATTCTTTCGGGGAGGGGGTGGTTGTATTCTCACTTTCCCTCTCTCTGTCTTCCTCTGCCTCTCTCCAGTGAGCATATGTGCCCTATGGCAAAAACCTAAAAAACAAAACAAAACAAGAGTAGCCCTTTAATGATCCC
>NW_006159816.1:433462-438425 GCF_000334495.1 Tupaia belangeri chinensis
TTTCCCTTGTCTGGGTTGAAAGATCCACATTTCTCATTTTCTCCACAGCAAAATGTACTGTGTTTTGTCACATTCTATGTGGTGATAATTATCAGAGTGTATCTAGTCTTTGAGAATGAGAACTGCACCTTTTATTCTTGAATGTTCACCATAGGTACAGTACCTAGTGCATCGCATATGACTGTTAATGTAGCAGCTTGTAAACTAAAGGTTCTTTGAAGTGTTTCATGTTGGCACTGTGAGTGGAGAGAAAGATACCTTTCAGAATGTCTTACCTTCATGAATCACGACTTCATTAAACAATACTCTTATTTTAAAAAAATTGTTCAGGACAAATGTTCAAAGAACATCTGTTTTTCTAAAACACTTAAGCATAAATATTTAAAATTTCTTTGGAACCATGTATAACCACAAGTGTCATAAGGTATAAATGCATGAGAGTGCTAACATCTGGTTAGCATGGGAATATGTTCAAGTGTGCATGTGAAGATGTATTGCATAGCTAAACTTGTATAAACTCCAAACCAGAAATTTATTATTTGGAAGCAAGATAAAACCAAAACACAAGACTTTTAAACCTAAACACAGGCTGGCCAGAGGAAGAACAATGAAAACATGTTCATTCTTAGTCTTACAAAAGGATATAAGCTATTTTTCACTTTTCAAAATGAGCTCTACAATCCAACAGCGATTTGGTAGATTTTCTTTTTTAATTACCAGAGGACATGTGCACTCCAACAGAGAGAGAGAGGAGAGAGAGAGAGAAAGAGGGAGAAAGAGAGAAAGAACCACTCAATAGGGTAGGGTCATGCCATCTATTTATCCATCCTGTTGGGATTTTGGGCATGCACATACACATACCCAGCATATTTTTCAAATTTAAGATACTTAGATTTGAACCACAGTTAGTCTTGTGGAATCCAGCTCCCTAAACTACTTGACTATGGACTAGCCTTTGGTAGATTTTCTTTATTTATTACTAGGTTGGCTTGTATCCAAAAAGAGACAAATGTCCATGTTTTTGTCTTTGATTTTTTAACAATAATACCAATAGATAATGTTGGGTTGTGAGGAAATTCATGACACATTTTTGCATAAAAACAGAAAAGACGTGTCATGACTTTTTGGACAACCCAATATTTAAATATTTTAATAAAATCAGAATATGCAGTCTAAAAATACCTATTGTAAGTAGAAGTACACTATGTCATGATCTATAATGTTATAATACAATTTAGAAGAGAATAAAAATTAAAATATACTCCATTTTTGATTCTTCAAATAACCTCTCTTCAATCTCCAACTAAAACTGAAGACTCTAGCAACCTTTTTTGCAAATACTGTTAGCTATTAATAAAATTGACATTGCAAATTTATTCTTTTTTTTTTTTTTTGAGAGAAAGAGAGAAAGAGGTTTTGAATAGTGTGTGCACTTGCTGGAGAGACAAAGACAGAAAGTGATAACAACTTCCCCAGAGGGGAGGGCCATACTGCAATCAATCCCTTCTCCTCCATTCTCCTTTAAGAATCTTGGGCATGCACACACATGTGCCTGACGTGAGTTTAAGTCACCAGGTCCAGGACTTGAACCATGGTTGACTATATGGGAGTCCAGTGATGTAACCATTATGCCATCTGCTCATCCTACAAATTCATTCTTAATGTGATAAGCTTAACAGAATTGAAATAACTTTAAATTAGACATCAAAAGACCCAGTTTTTTCTGATCTACTTTCCAAAATGTGGTTGGGCAAATCACTCATCCTCTTTGAATCTCAATGCTATAAAATATGTGAGTTTCAAGTTGTTCAATCTTATTGCCAGCACCAGGTATTGTCTTTTTAAATGAATAACCCTATAATATTTTATTAGTTAACTATTTACATAATTATTTAGGTAATTTCCTAGGTTGACTGTTTTATATATCTTTCCTTCATGACCTATAGGAGAAAGAATATCTGTAGTTAACTAATCAAAAACAAAATAGTGTAGTTAACTAATCAATAAACTAAATAGTGTTCTTTATTAGATATCGGTAGCAGTAGAAGGCATATGCAGCCTCCTATTCTTCAATGTGCCCATTGTTAAATATTAATGTAGATGAAATATAAAAATGTAGAAAGACAAGCAAAATATGGAAAGAAATTAACTGCCAACTAAACAAGATAAAGACATTTGTTCTCTCTGCTACTGTTTAGTGTGGTGTTGGATATTATAACCAATGCAGTAAGATAAGAAAAAGAAATATATATATACATATATATATGAATTGGGAGGAAGAAAAGAACAATTTTTTAATTTGTAGAACACTTAGTTATTTATGTAGAAATCTGATGGAAATTACTTTTAAGAACTCCTAGAGAACCATCTGGGATGCTTCAGCAGTAGTGCATGCTTTGTAATGTGAACTACATGGAAGATCAGGGTTTGGTTCCAGGGTTGACCTGTGCACACCAGGTGTGCATGTGTGAGGCCATGATCCTGGATAGCTGAGTAAGGTTGGGAGGTGAATGGTGGCATAAGATTCTGTTGAGAGTGCCCATCTTTTTCTTTTTCTCTTTTTTTCTGTACTTTATGGAAGAAATAAATAAATAAACTTAAAAAACCTCCTATAACTAATAAGTGAGTTTAGAAAGATGACAGAACAACTTATATTTTTAAATGTAAAAATTATAAGGACTAGCAGGTGGCATAATGGTTGAGGCACTGCACATGACCGACCATGGATTGGGTCCCAGAGCTGGTGGCTTGAAAATCATGTTGGGCATGTGTGCATATATGCCCAAATCCCAGGAGGAGAATGGAGAAGAGATTGTGGCATGGCCAGCCTCCCTGGTGGGTGATTTCTCACTTCCTCTCTCACTCTCTTTGTCTTTGGTAAGCACATGCACCATATGGAAAAACTTTTAAAAAATTATAAAAATGCTTAGAAATCTGAAAAATAATGTGTAAAATTCATTCATATACACTAAACAGTAAACACTACTAACAAATAGTAGAGAAAAGCAGGAACTGCTGAAGTGGTCAAGAAAATTCTTGTGGAGTAGGTTTATTTGAACTTGGTTGGAAAATTCTATTTAAGTAGATGAAGAGGAGTATTGTAGCTATAATATTAGCTAGGGAAGATGTACTATTGTGCGGTAACCCCAAATCTTAAAGGCTTAACATGGTAATGATATATTTTTCACTCACATAGCTATACCTTCAATATTCGGGGATCAGTCTTCAGAGAAGGATATAGAATCCCCATTCTCAGAAGGTGTAGGTCCTTACAGTATTCTATTGCTTTCTCTGTACCTGGTCTAAAGATAAGGGAAGAAAGATAAAAACGCTGAATACTTTCATGGCCACTCAAATGGGAGATTTGGGAGGCCAGGTATGAAAGTATGTGCATAATTTCTACCTGCTCTCTATTGACCAGAGCATGGTCACGTGGCCTCACTAATCTACCAAAAATGCTGGAAATGTAGCTTCAGCTGGGTTTCTAGGAGACGAAGGAAGTAATTAACACATAACACATAACCATGTCTCTTCTGTAGGTATGGAGATGTGTAGTCATGGAGCCTTGCAGAGTGCAATTTTTATGTAGGAAGCTGGTAAAATTTGTAAGGGAATGAGGGAGGAACTAAAGGAGAATATCAAATGCCAAGATTAAAGAGTTTATACAGTGGCGCAGGGGTGAAAATGCAAGACTCTGTGAGGCTGACTAACATGGCAGGGTTCCAGATACACATTCAGAAACCTCCCTGAACACACCAGGCATGCACATGCCTGTGGTTTGGAGCTGTATAAAGTGGGGGGTGGATTGCAGCAATGAGATCCTGTCACGGGTGCTCGCTCTCTTTCCTAGCACTTTCTCTCATGAATGGAAGAGATAAAATGTCCTTTAAAAACTAAAAACAAACAAAAAATTGTATTTTAATCTGAGGAACAAATTTACCTTAAAGATGTCTCTGTAATAATACATTTCTACCACTCAAAAGTATACTGACGATTGAAGAGGATGCTATGTCAAGATTTATAAAGCACTAAATGAATATAGGATATATTTCATGCTTTAAAGGTTTCTGCAATTGCAAAGCAATTTTTCTCCTTTTCAAAGACTTTCCCTGAAAAATTCAATGTTCCCAAAACTTTTGAATGTTGCTAATTATCTCTTCCATATTCTCCTGAAGGAATAACGGTTTCTTTAGCTTGTTATTCCTCTCCAAGGAGAAGATATTAATAAGCTATTAACTATAAAGGAAAGGAAACCACAGGATTTCTTACAACACTTCTTTTTGTAATCTTGCTGTATTGTAGTTAAGGATATAGTGTTACCATCTGTTCTAATAAAAATAGCAATAATATGCACAAATAATGTTGAAGTATAGAATGATAAATTATCTCATAAAATAAATTAAGTCCTGTTTTGTTTCTTCCTTCTGTAGATAATATATTTACGTTATCTATATTTACCTCTTATTGTTGGTATGTTCATTGTATGCTGCCTCAATTATTCTGATAATTCTGTTTCATACTTTAGGACTATCTGCCAACTAAAACTTCTGAAGCCATTTTTCCGTTCTCCTTCACACTGACATTCTCTCTGTGTGTCTTTAAATTTGCTTCTCAATGCCTGTGAGTCCAATATTGATTTATTCAACTCGAAAATAATGTTTCTGCTATTCTTGAGCTATTCACATCAATCACATGCAGTTATTTTACTTCTCCATATCTTTATGTCAGAAATGTTCTTCAGGGAGCCAGCAGTTAGCGTAATGGCTATGTTGCTGGACTCCCACGTAGTCGACCGTGGTTCGCGTCCTGGACCCGGTGGCTTAGAACTCACGCCGGGTGCGTGTGCGTGCGTGCCCAAGATCCTGAGAAGAGAATGGAGGAGAAGGGATTGCGGCGTGACCATCCCCCCTGGGGGGTGATTTCTCACTTTCTGTCTCTATATCTCTCTCTGTCTGGCGAGCAC
>NW_006159816.1:438504-439846 GCF_000334495.1 Tupaia belangeri chinensis
GCTGGACTCCCACGTAGTCAACCACGATTTGCGGCCCAGACCCGGTGGCTTAAAACTCATGCTGGGCCCGTGTGTGTGCATGCTCTAGATCCCGGGAGGAGAATGGAGGAGAAGGGATTGCAGCGTGGCCATTGCCCCTGGGGGGTGATTTCTCGCTTTCTTCCTCTCTGTCTCTCTGTCTAGCGAGCTCATGCACCCTATAGCGAAAACCTCTCAAAAAAGAAAAAAAAAAAAAAGAAAGAGAAAGAAATGCTCTTCAAATTGTTTTTTTGATATTTTTATTCGATTGTGTTTTTATGCATATTTTTACCTTACTACATGTGTCTGCAAAATAAGTGTTTTTCATCAATTCACTCTTTTTTTTTCTGCAAACATCAGTAGTTTATTGTTTGTTTAGTCCAAATACATTCAAAATGGAAACTCAAAGAATACTTTCCACCTGAAACAATTAAACTAGATTCTACTAGCATATAATGCTTAACACATTACAGCAATAAAGATGGTAATCCATTGTCTTCTATACCTACTAAAGCCAAGATGGTAAAGCCAATTTGGTTGCAACTGTGTCATAAGGATGGAGTATTACCATCAAAACAGAAAACAAAACCAGCAAATAGCAGTAGCTCATTTTTCTCAATGAGATTTTGACTAACATGACTGATTTGATATTCAAATGAAATAAATTTACCATTTCTCACCTTTGGTATTTTCTTATCAGAGTCCATGAAACATACATACAGTAAACGATTTATAATCTTAGGAGATAATCATGATTTCATCACTGGAAAATGGGTCCTCTAACTACTTTCTCCTAATGCCTTGGGTATATTTTCACTTTTTTTTTTAACTTTGTAGATCCTATATTTCATTACTAGAAATAAAAATGTTTTAAGTTTTTTTTTTAAATTTCCCTATGAATTTTTTTTTATTTTAATTTTCTACATTAATTCACTATACCCCTTCACAACACACAAATGAATTTTCCATCCAAAATACACTGTGCATTGGTTCAATCAAGCACATCAACATACATGTTCTCAGCAAATAATTTTCCAATTCTTACATCCTGCATACCTTGCCCTTTGTCTTGCCATCCCTGATTCCCCATCCCCCACCCTCTGCTATGTCCCATCTTCCTCCTCCATTGTCCCTGGCATCCATGGTTGCCCTCCATGCCTTCCGCCCCCCCCCCACATTCAATTGTTCTGCCAATGAATTTAATTAGTCTAAATATATCCAATAGGTAGCACAGCTGACACATACCTATACATGTACCCAAATCTGACCCTAGGCATAAACCCCAGTGAGTAGAATGAACATACTATAAAGTAGTACCCAGCTG
>NW_006159816.1:440300-443614 GCF_000334495.1 Tupaia belangeri chinensis
GCGCCGGCGGGGGGGGGGGGCCGCGGTACCCGCCACCGAAAATGTTTTAAGTTTTGGTTAGACATAAAAGCAATTAAGTTATCTTTCATCGTAATTGCGCATTATTATTGTGATGTTATATTGAATATTATTCTCTGTTCTTTTTTACATTTTTTTTATTCATGAGAGAGGGAGATACTCAACAGTGTCTGATCATGCTGTGATCACCTTCTCACAGCTTTCCAGCTCATCACTATTTTAGACATGTGTGCAAATGGTATGTTTTCAAGTCAACAGAGGATCCAGACCCATGGTTAGCCACGTGGCTTCCAGCACTGCAGCTCAGTTTGCTATTGACTTTGCCACCAGGTTGGATTTGCACTGATTTTCCTATACTCAACTTTATATTCGAAGTGAGAGGGATGGTTATCTAACATAGAGAGTTAATAGGTCTTGTCTCCTTTCAGAATTAATTGAGTCTTTTACATAAGCACAGAAACATATCCACCTTTTTATGTGGGGATTCATGAAGTTCTTGGTAGCTCTTGGTAATTTGCAAACTGTTTTCCTCCTATGTGATCCCCTTTATCCCATACAACTTTTTAAAGTAAGACTAATGTCTACTTTGTAAACCTATTAATAAATGTTTACCAAGTGTTTATGATGCATTAAAAAATGTAGAAATGAGGTAAAGACATAGAAAATACATTTAATTTTATTTATTTTTCTATTTCGAGAGATATTTTTGTTATAGAGCACATACACTTTCTGGAGAAAGAGAGAGAGAGAGACAGAAACTGAGAGAGTACCTTCCTGCTCCTCCTCCACCAGGAGGATGACCACACTGCAATCCCTTCTCCTCCATTCTCCTCTTGGAATTTTGGGCATACACACACGTGAGTTTCAAATTTCAGGGTCTACGATTTGAACCGCAGTTGGCCACATTGGAGTCCAGCACATTAACCACTATGCCACCTGCTGACCCTAATACTTCCAGTTTTAAAAGAGAAGACAAATATGGCAGTTTTTTTTTTTTTTGAGAGATGGAAAGACAGAAAGTGAGAAATCACACACACACACCCCTCACCCAGGGGTTGGCCAAGCTGCGAGGGAAAGTGAGAAATCACACCCCCCCCCCACCCAGGGGTTGGCCAAGCTGCAATCCTCTCCCCTCCATTCTTCTCCTGGGATTTTGAGGACACACGCACATGTGCCCAGCATGAGTTTCAAGCCACTGAGTAAGGGACTTGAACTGCAGTAGACCATGTAAGAGTCCAGAAATGCAGCCATTACACTATCTGCTTGTCCTGCAATATGGCAGATTTTTAAGTGTGTGTATATGCATACCTTGTTTTGTTGGGCTTTGCTTTATTGTACTTTGCAGGTATGCATTTTTTTTTTTTCAAATTTAAGGTTTGTGACTCTGCATTGAGTGGGGTTTTCTAATAGCACGAACTCAGCATTCCATGTCTTTCTGTACATTTTGGTAATTCTTCCAACATTTCAAACTTTTTCATTGTTGCTTTATGTGTTATCTGTGATCAGTGATCAGAGACCTTTGATATTACGCTTGTAATATCAGCAATTTTTTTTCTGTAAAGAACAAAACAGTATTTCAGGCTTTAAATATTTTTTAAATATGCTTTTTTTATTGTAAATTAACAAATTATGATTATTTATAGAATGGGTCACAAAAGATGTTATATGTATACAAAGTGGAATGATTAAATCAAACTTATGTAACATATCCATCCTCTAAAATACTTGTCATTTTTTGTAATGATGAAACCAGTACCAAATCCAGGGTCGGCTGCTTCCCTCTCAAAAGGCCACAGTTGAAAGACAAATGTTGTTGGATAGGAAAGCTTGCTTTATTCAAGAAGGCAATGGCTTGGGAAGATGGTGGACTGATGTCCCAAGACCATGTGGAAGTCCCAGAATAACTAAGAGGTTTTTAAAGTGGAAGTGAAGGATGAACGGGGAGTCAGAGAGTAGGGGAGCTGTGCTGTTTTGCACATCAGTCATTGTCTTGATCTTGTAAGGACTTGTTGGCATCAAGGCCATTATATATACTTTGGCCACAGCATGTTTTCCACACTGAACCATGCAGTTGGCCATCTGGAATCCAGCTGCCTTAACCATCAGACCCTGACCCAAGGTAGTCTTTTAGTTGAGGCCATCTCCCCTTAAGGCTAACATATTCCCTCTTCCTCTTCTCTCCAGGCACATTTGCCTCTTGGGCTGTAATGTCAAAGCCTGGTCTCTGTAGAATTTCTTTAAAGCCATGATTATTTAAGAGGAGTTGATCTATTGTGCTAGGTTTAGTATGGAGTTACTTTAAGTCTTCTTATAGTCTAGCTACAGTGAATATATTTGAAATTTACATTCTTAGCAATTTAAAAATATTCAGTACACTATTGCTAACTATAGTCACTATGCAGTGCAATAAATCTAAAGCACACATACACAAACTCATTTCTCAGGGTGACCCCATAACATAGTGATTGAGTGTTGTGCACTGGGCGTCAAACCCCATGTGGCCTACCATGGTTGAATCCTGGCACCAGGGGCTTGAAAAACCTACCCAGCATGTCTGTGTGTATGTGTGAATGTGTCCAAAATCCTGATAGTAAAGAAGAGATACAAAAGAACTGTGGCATGACCACGAATCACTGGGTGTTATTCTCTCTCTTTCCAGCAATAAAAACAGAACAGAACAAAACAACAAACAAGCAAACAAAAAACAGAAATAATACCAATTAAAAAACACAAAAACTTAGTCCTCTTTTTTTTGTTTTAACTAAAATTTTGAACTCTTTGACTAACATCTCCTCATTTCCCCCACACCCAGCCTCTGGCAGTCACTATTCTCTACTTTGTTTTTATAAGCAATTGTTTTAGATTCCTCATATGAGTAAGAACATGAGATGTTTGCTTTTCTACCTTGATTATTCCACTTGGCAAAATGCTGGTAGATTTATTTATGTTTCTACAATACAATTTTCTTTGTTTCTAAGGCTGAATATTAATCTAATGTGTATATATGCTACATTTTCTTTAGTCATTTATCCATTGATGAACACTTAGATTGATTTTATAACTTGGCTGTTATGAGTAATGCTTTAATGAACATAGGAGTGCAGTATTTGTTGGAAATATTGCTTTCAAATTCTCTGTATATATATCTAAAAGTGGAATTATTAGACCATAAGGTAATTCTATTTTTGTATTTATGTGGAGCCCTCATATGATTTTTCAATATTCTTACATCATTTTTCACAGAAATAGAAAAAAACAATTCTTTTTTTTGGAAGAGGGTTTTTTATATATATATA
>NW_006159816.1:459848-464847 GCF_000334495.1 Tupaia belangeri chinensis
CGTGCGCTTGCCAGACAGCAGAGAGAGACAGAAAGCAAGAAATCACCCCCCCCCCAGGGGGGATGGCCACGCCACAATTCCTTCTCCTCCATTCTCCTCTCGGGATCTTGGGCACATGCGCACACACACCTGGCATGAGTTTTAAGCCACCCGGTAAGGGACGCAAACCGTGGTCGACTACATGGGAGTCCAATGACATAGCCATTATGCTAACTGCTGGTCCCAGAAAAAAAAACATTTCTAAACTTCAAGTAGAAGCACAAGAACCCAAAATAGTTAGAGGCATTTCTGGCAAAAAGAACAAAGCTGGAGGTTTTATAATTTTGAACTATATTACAAAGCTACAGTAATTAAAATGGCATGGTACCTTATAAAAATAGATGCATTGATCAATATAACATAAGATCCAAGAGAGGAACTCTCATATTTATAGTTCATTGATTTTCAACAAAGGTTCCAAGAACACACAAGGAGAAAAGGACAATCTCTTGAATAAATAGTGTTGGGAAAACTGGATGTCCACATGTCCATATGCAGAATAACATTGATAGATATTATATAGGTAGATAGAGATATGTAAAAATATAGAAATGGAAATTTCTTGAAAGAAAACATAAAAATGACCAACAGGTATATAAAAAAGTACTCAACATCTCTAATCATTAGGGAAATGCAAATGAAAAGCACAGTGAAATATCAGTTCTTGAGAGAATTGCTACTATCAAAAGATAAATCATGGTGGGAACCAGCAGTTAGCGTAATGGTTATGTCACTGGACTCACATGTAGTCGACCACGGTTCGAGTCCCGGATCCAGTGGCTTAAACTCACGCCAGGCGCGTGTGCGTGCGTGCCCAAGGTCACGAGAGGAGAATGGAGGAGAAGGGATTGCGGCATGACCATCCCCCCTGGGGGGTGATTTCTCGCTTTCTGTCTCTATGTCTCTCTCTGTCTGGCGAGCGCACGCGCCCTACAGTGAAAATCTCTCCAAAAAAAAAAAAAAATAGATAAATCATGGTGAAGATGTGGAGAAAAGGGTCTAACCCTTTTACACTGTTGGTGAGAATATAAATTAGTGCAGCCATTGTGGAAAACAGTGTGGAAGTTCCTTTAAAAAAGTAATTATTTTTGAACATTTAGCATTAAGGCTTTGACAATTATATTAAAAATACAATTTGAGAATAATGTCCACGGGGAGAATTATTCACTTTTTTGTATGGCAGGGCTTGTTGATAGTACTATTATTCACAAGTGTAATAATTATCGCCTAAATCAGAAAAAAATTCCATTTGACTTAGAGCACTCAGGTAGAAATAACACATGTAATATATATAACACCTTAAAAGCATGTAAAGTTTGTTCTGTAAAGCCTAATGTTACAATTAAGTCAATTATATAAGTAATAAGAGAAATTACTTCCAATAAAGACAGATATAGTTTATGGAAATCAACATTTTTAATTGCTAAAAATATAATAAATATTGAAATACCAAATAAAATATATTGTTATAAATCTTTACTAACGAGCCTGAAATATAATTCGAGTCATTGAGAGATTAAAAAATATCTTTGCATAACAAGCAACTGTAAATGAACTCAATCCCTATTTGAATCACCTCTCCTTCTCTTTAATTTTTAAATAGGCAGGATATTTAGAAGACTGAAATAAAATGAAACAGTCTAGGGGTTGGCAGGTGGCATAGTGGTTAAAGGCACTGGACTCTCACATGGCCAATGACAGTTCAAGCCCCGGACCTGGCAGCTTGCTTTCTCACGTTCCCTCTCTCACTCTCACTCTGTTTCTCTCTGATCAAATTAAAGTAAGTAAATAAATAAAGTTAAATAAAATAATTCTTTTAAAAACCCCATAACTTAAAAAATATGAGTCTAAAAATTAACAGGAACAAATGAATAATTGGCTGAATAAATTTTAAGATTCTTAAACAACCATACACGTGTGATTAGTAGGTAGAGGAAAAATGTGGTGTTTAGAACTACTGCCTCCTTCCTCTTTACATCCTTTGAGTGTTCATCAGAAATTTTTTATCCAATTCTATTTTTGTGTATTTTTTCCCCAGATAAAGCATGAGTTACACTATAAAATATTAAAAGTTCATGAAAACACCCAAATAATTTTGTTGTATTTAGTTGAAAGAAATGTATATGTGCTTTTCTTTCTATAGATTAAAGTGCTTTGTGTATCCCGTAAAACTCTGTTAGCATGAATTAAAATTCTGCTTACTGGTACAATATATCCTCACAACATTTACAGGCATACATCTGAGATACTGTGTTTGTTACAGACCACTGCAGTAAAGTGAATATCTCAGTAAAGAAAGTCACATTTCTTTTTTTCAGCATAAATAAAAGTCATATTTACACTATATCATGTATTTTAAGTATGAAATAACATTCTATCTTTAAAAATACATATACCTTATTTCAAAACTACTTTATTGCTGAAAAATATTAACAATAATTTGTCAGTAAATTGTCATAATTTTTTCTGGTGGGGGGTCTAGCCTTGATGTCGATGGCTGCTGACAAACCAGGGAGGTGGTTGCTAAAGGTTGGGGCATATTGATTGATTCTTTCCTTTATGCAATCTTGCTTGATAGCATTTCACTGACCATAGAACTCCTTTCAAAATTGGAATCAATCCTCTCAAACCCTAACATTGCTTTATCAACTAAGTTTAGGTAATATTCTAAACCTTTGTTGTTATTTTAACAATATTTATAGCATCTTACCCAGAAACAGATCCCATCTCAAGAAACTTGTACTTCCTTTGCTCATCCCTAAGAAACAACTCCTCATCTGTTAAAGTTCTATCACGAGATTGTGTTAACGCAGTCACATCTTCAGGTTCCACTTCTAATTCTATTTCTCTTGCTATTTTTCCCACAGCTGCGATTACTTCCTCCACTGTGTTATTGATCCCCTCAAAGTCATCCATGAGAGCTAGAATCAACTTCTAAAATTCTGTTAATGTTGACACTATGACCCTCCCACCAAATAATGAATGTTCTTACAAATCACTATCTACAACAGCTATAGCTTTGCAAAATGTTATTTCTTAAATAATAAGACTTGAAAGTTGAAATTATTCCTTGATCCATAGGTTGCAGAATGGATGTTATGTCAGCAGTCATAAACACCATCATCTTCATCCATCTCTAATAGAGTACTTGAGTGACCAAGTGCATTGTCAATTACATATGTTGAAAGAAATCTTTTTGTTCTGAGCAGTAGGTTTTAATAGTGGGTTTAAAAAATTCAGTAAACCAGGCTTGTGAACAGATGTGCCTTCATCCAGGTTTTGTTGTTCTATTTCCAGAGCATAGGCAGAACAGATTTAACATTGTTCTTAAAGGCCCTAAGATTTTTAGAATGGTAAGCAAACATTGGTTTCAACTTGAAGTCATAAACTCTATTAGCTCCTAAAAAGGAAATCAGTCTGACCTTTGAATCTTTGAAGCTAGGCATTTCTCTCTAGCTATGAAAGACCTAGTTGGCATCTTCTCTCTTAGCAAGCTTACTTTGTCTACATTAAAAGGCTTATTTCATCCATGAGTGAGAGAGATACAAAGAGTGACAAAGCAAAGAGTGACAAAGACAGTAGCCCCAACAGGGTCTCCAAGACCCACTCTCAGCCTCAGTCAACCCCAGGTCATGAGCATGTGTATGTCTGGCATAACAGTGAGATTTCAAGATGTGAGCATGGAATCTTCCCATGAGGTTCAGATTCTGAGTGTCCAGCTAGGATCTCATTTATTACCAGGCACCTTTATGCTCAAAAATAGTTAGGCCATGAGGGCATTTATGGTTCGCTGGTATCCAATATAATTTGAAAGATGTGTTTTTCCCCAGTGTGTAGAGACCCTGGTACTTTGAGAAAAATAATGGGGCATTGCTACTCTATATGCTTGCTATATTGTTGCAAGTTTCTTCTGTTAAGGGTTGCTATGCTCTAACAGTGAGTGAGAAAGAGATCCTTCTGTCAAGGTTAATGCAACTTCAAGAATTACTGGTTTAGCCACCCACCTGAACCCATTCCACACCTCATAATCATGTTTTTTTAAAAACTTTTAAAATTTTATTTCTGTTATTATTATTATTGTACATTCAATCACTATACATAATTTAGCTTGTATAGAGAATTTGCCCAACATGAAAACACCTCAGACCAGTCCAGTTGAGAATACTATAAACGTCATCATTCTTATCAGGGCCTTACTTTAACATAAAAAGCATATCGGTTCTAATTTTCTAATTTTCAGCCTTTCTCATAATAAGGCAACATATTCCTTCAGCTATAGGAGATGGATGTCTATTTAAATGCTTCCATAAAGACTTTCTAGTCTTCTCAATTGACACTATCATGTACTTTGAGCACTGCGTGGCATTTAGCGATAATCATCAAATCCCACTATTCTTTTTTTTTTTTTTTTGGAGAGGTTTTTGCCATAGGGCGCGTGCACTCACCAGACATACAGAGAGATACAGAGAGAGAGAAAGCGAGAAATCACCCCCTAGGGGGGATGGCCACGCCACAATCCCTTCTCATCCATTCTCCTCTCGGGATCTTGGGCACGCAAGCAAACGCGCCTAGTGTGAGTTTTAAGCCACTTCCAGAATGCGAACCACTGTCGACTACGTGGGAGTCCAGCAACACAGCCATTATGCCAACTGCTGGTCCCAAATCCCACTATTCTTATAATTAACGTTGCCCCCAGAGTGATCAAATACCCCTCATCAATATCTCCATCCATGCCGGGGTCTAGCCTCAGCGTGGGTGGGTTATCTCGAAGGAGGCGGCGCTGGAAAGAAAGGAAGACTAAGGCCTCAATGCTTTTCATGCACGTCCTTAGCCGGACTCTCCCAGAGATTGCTCTCTGAGGAGTGACAACTGCTAGGAATCATTGTGCCTTTTTATTGAAAATGTGATACATGCAAGTAAATGGGTGAGGGGCAGTAAAAGATTTACTCTAAGGAACAGG
>NW_006159816.1:464993-504202 GCF_000334495.1 Tupaia belangeri chinensis
GGAGACAACACAGGATGTTTTATTAGCAGTTTTTCATGGTCAACAGCACATAGATGAGAAACTCTTTGTAGTTGAAAGCTACCTGTTGCTTTAGATAAGAACTCCCAGCTAAAATGGTTAATCTTTCTGTGGAGCCCTCAGCTTTGTTTATTCTGTTGTCTCAGCCAGGTTTTTTTCCTCTAATAAATCTGTGGGTTCCTACATTTTGTTTGTGGAGTCTTGTCAATTAGTGAGTTCTTTTGTTTTATCTCTGAGTCTCTGTTATGTAGTGAATGTGCTAACTTTGCTAGTGTGAGTTAACTTTAGCCTGTAGCTTTAACAAAGCCTAGCCTTAAACTAACTTAGTCTACATATACTTCTAATGCTAATTTGGTTTATACTAACTTAATCTATATGTTAATTTTGACTTAAAAACAGACAGGTGGGGGAGTCTTAAACTTCTTGATCCTCGTGTCAGTCTTAGGGAACCACATTCCTACAAGATCACTAATTGGCTTTATTGCAATGGTTGGGGGTGATGTTTTACCCTTACACGGTACAGTAATAACAGTAAAACTCACGGCAGAGAAATTGAATACCGGCCAGTTCAAGGACACAAGGGAGAGCTCGTAAACTGGGCCTTGCCTCAGTTTCTTCCCAGTCCAGGCCTTGCTTTAGAATGGGAGGCAGCATCCTTACCAGCTTGTGTTGCCTGCATGGCCCCGTCACATCCATCTGTGTTTTATTCCAATTCTTCACAGATGAGATAGTAATTGTGGTGTCGTAGCACATCAGGGATGATCACCACTGTATTTCCAACCAGCAGTGGGATTCTTGTTGCTATATGGTTGGCAAGTTATTCAATTTCACCAGCCTGACCTGAGTATCTACTTTTTTATTTCTTTTTTAAAAATTAATTAATTTACATTTGTTCACTGAGCATTGTCACAGCATACAAAATGTAGTTTCCCATCCAGAAGATGCTGCAGAGTAGCTTAATCATAGATGTTATTATCAATAATTTTCCATTTCTAGTTTCATATATATATTTTTCTCCCCTATTTCTCACCCTCTGCCATTTCCCACACTCCTCCCACACTATCTCAGGTGTCCATAGTTGTTTTCTATTCCTCCCCCCCCCACACATTTTATTGATTTGCAACTTTTTTAAAAAATAATCTAACTGCTTTCAATAGCAAGCTCTGCGGATACATACATATCTACGAATACATGTCTGGCTTAAGACATGAATCTCTGAGTACAATGAATATACTGTAAGGTAGCACCTAGCTGATGCTATATAGTTTACTATGGTCATTAATTATGTATTTTTTTACTATAGTTTTCAATTTGAAGAAAAGCATATTTAGCTTTAATAAGTCAAAGAAATGCTAAGGAAATATGCTTAAAACAAAGGCAGGAAACAGGTTGGGATTCTGTTAAAATAGTAGATACATGAACCTATCAGCAACTCAAGACAAGACAAAAATCCTTAAAATCAGAAAACAAAGCCTAGAAGAAAACGTTTTCATCAAAAGTCATAAAAGAAGAGTATAGAGAAAGATAGCAAGAGAACAAATAGAGAGGCATGATATTAGTAGAACACAGATATGGTTTATTACCTGTTGATGATGACATGTGTAGTATTCTCAACTGGATTGGTCTGAGAAGTATTTCATGTTGGGTAAAGTCTTTTTATAAGCAAAATGAGAAATAGTGATTTGTTAAAAAAATAGTTGGAATAATAATAATAATGATTGGGAAAAACAATGAAAAGACATTAGATGATGAAGTGTGGATTTTAATGTCTTTGTATTGACTGACACGCATGGTATTCCTTTTGAAAAGTTATATGTGATTCAATGTAATATAAACAAGATTATGATTATAATAAATAATTTTTTTTAAAGTCATAAGATTCTATTTCACCAGTCCAGTCCCCAAGATTAAGTTGGCCATTTTCTTAGTTTTTGAAGTCTTATTTCTGTGTGACAGTATTTAACTTTTCTGGTATAGCACTCCCTGCAGAATTTCTTGGAGATGTGGTCTCATGTTGGTAAATTCTTTCAGATTTTCTTTATCTGAGAATGTTCTTGTCTTTTCTTCCCATATGAAGCATAATCTTGCCGGGTATAATATCTGTGGTTGCAATTTCTTTTCCCTTAACACTTTGAATATATTTTCCCATTCTTTCCTCACTTGCATTGTTTCTGATGACAGATCCACTGTCAGCCTGATGGGATCTCCTTTGTAGGTAACTTGCCGTTTCTCTCTTGCCAATCTCAGTATCTTGTCTCTGTCTGTGGTTTTGGTCAACCTGGATATAATGTGTCTTGGAGAAGATCTTCTTGGGTTGATTCTATTTGGGGTCCTTTGTATTTCTTGGGCCTGGATCTTTGAATGTCTCTCTAGGTTTGGAAAGTCTTCTTCCAGGATTTCATGGAATAGATCGTCAATGCCCTTATGGGTCTCTTCCCCTTCTGGGATACCAATTATCGAGATGTTTGAATGTTTGACGGTATCTAGTATTTCTCATATAATATTATCATATTTTTGGAGTTTTTGGACAATTTTCTCAGTCCTTGCGGTGGATTTTTCTAGGCCAGTAATTCTGTCTTCTACAACTGAGATTCGATTTTCAGTGTGATCTAGTCTGCTTTCAGTATTTTCAAGGGAGGTTTTTACTTCCTGTATTATAGTCTTCATCTCCAGTAGGTCTATTGATTCTTTTTTAAAGTGTGTAATTCCTCTTTTAGATCTTGGAAGAATTTCCTCACCTCCTGAAGCTCGTCAGCTTCTTTCCCCTGCCTCTTTGGCAGTTCATTGTCTCTCTTCTCTTCAGTCTCTGAGCTTTGTCACCATGAAAATTCTAAATTCTTTATCAGATATTTCCATGAATCTCATCAAACTTTCTGAGAATGAAGAGGACTTACTTTTCCTTGGAGGAGAGGTATTTTCTTGTATTTCCATATTTCTTGTGACCCTGCAGTGATTTCTAGTCATCAGATGGATGGTGCATTTCTTCTAGTTCTTGAAGTTCGGTCTGAGTGTTCAGAGGCGTGCAGGAGGAGATGATCTGCAATCGCTCTTCCATTCTGTTCTCACTCTTAGTGCATCAGAATCAGTGGGAATAGAGGAATATTCTGACCCTAACTGTATTCAGATGTATAGATTCTGTTCACTTGGATCTGTCTAGACACTTAGTGAGCAGAGGCTGAGAAGCAAATATAAAGAGAAAAAAAGAGAAAACAAAGAAAAGGAAAGAAGAAAACAAAATAAGAAGAAAAAAGGATAATAAAGATCTATAGATTTTAATATTAAAATGCAGAAATTGAAAACTGTGCCATGCTTGTGTGCCATGAGAAAGCACTAGTTCACAGCTGAAGTTCAGGATCCATGTGGAGGTGGGCCTGGGTTTGTGCCTTTCCTAAACAGAAGGGGAGAGGCACCTATTAACACAATAAAGGAGCTTGAAAGCCCAGAAAATACTACCTTAAAAAAATTGAAACTTAAAAGCCTCAGGGAGACACAGAGAGACAGAGAGAACTGGAGACAAAGAGACAGGTAACACTAGAAATAAGTGAGGAAGAAGTCTCAGCAGAAAATCTTCACTTTAAGTCTCTGAAAGCACTAGTTCACAGAAAATATTGTCTTTGTACATGCTCCTCCAAAGCAGACCAACTAATCCCTGGACGTGTTGGTAAAGATGTGAGGAAATGATGTAGGAAAACATGGTAACAAGCAAGTTATCACTGGACAGCTGGTGTCTACTGAGGAACTCTTGAAAACAGTATGGAATACATGCCTCAGAATTACACCACACAAAGAGTGAGGGGGCTGGGGTATTTATATACCAAATACTTATCTATTGTCAGTTATTTGTTAAGGCTGCTTTGAGAGTCAGTCATGATGCCTGCGTAGGCAGTGTATGCTCCAGTATCTAGAGGAAGTTCTCAGGTAAAGAGAATTACGTGCTGGATATTGGAAGTAAGGGAGACATGGACTGAAATGATAAAGCTTAAGTAGATATGAGCAAGGCACCGATGGCATCCTCTCTAAGTGACTGGCCTAACATTACAGAGTCTATATATGGTAGAATGGAAACAAGAACACAGGTTCTTTGACTCTTCTTTTGGGGATCCTTCATTAGACTGTTACTAGAGTCACATTTGTTCTTAGAGATTGTTATCTAGTTTTTACTTAAGAATGACATATATAAAAATGAATTCCTGGAACAGCAGTTGGCATAATGGTTGTGTCCCTGGACTTCCATGTAGTTGATGTGGACCAAGTTCAGAACCCAGTAGCTTAAAGTCATGCCTGGTGTGTGTGAATGCGTGCTTAAGATCCCAAGAGGAGGGCGCGGTGGCGCCCGCCCTATGGCAAAAATCTATGGAGGTTGGAGGATTGCGGCATCGAAGATCCCAAGAGGAGAATGGAGGAGAAGGGATTGCAGCATGGCCATCCCCCATGGATAATTTCTCACTTTCTCTCTGTCTGTCTCTGTCTTTCTGGTGAGCGCACACACCCTATAGTAAAAACCTCTCAAAAATAAAAAGGAAAAATGAATCCCAAACCAATTAAATTGAGCATGTCCTCTTTGTTGCAAGCCTAAGGATAGAGATTTTAAAAATAGCTCTTGTATTTTCTCCTTTGAGCTCAGGAAATGGGATTTAATAAGCAAGGGCAATATTTTTACATGAGTGGAAAGTGGGGAAAGGGATGAAAAGTAAGTAGGATTTTTTTCTACTAATGGAACAGATCAAAACAAAGAAAAGGCCATGGAAGCTTTAGGAAACAAGTAATAGTTTTTGTAACCCCAGGGATCGTCAAGAGTTACTTTACAATGAACCAATCCAATGGCAAAATAAAAATCTGAACACAGTGTATCAGTTGGGGCTCTCCAAAAAAAACAGAACCAACAAGATATATACAAAAGGATCTTCAGAAAGTTTATACAAATGCATATTATATAAAAACTATGCATGGGTTTCACTTTTTATTGCACCCAAATAAGTTAATACATCAAATAAATTTTCAATGAATTTTTTGAAGTATCTTCACATACACACACACACACACACACACACACATACACACACACATATATATGAAAAGATCTCTTATGAAGAATTGGCTCATGCAGTTATGGAGGCTGAGAAGTCCCAATACCATCTATAAACTGGAGACCCAGGAAAGCCAGTTTTATAATTCTAATCTGAGTCCAAAGGCCTGAGAACTAAGGGAATCAATGGTGTGAAGCTAGTCAAAAGGCAAGAGAAGATTGATGTCTTATCTTAAGTAACTAAACAGAAAGAAAAAGGATGAATTTATTCTTCCACCTTTTCAAGGTTTGAGGAACACACACAGACATACTGCTGTGTCCAGGATACAAATCTCAGTTGGCTATGTGGGAATCTGGCACCTTGAACACTATGCCACTTGCTGGCCCTTACCTTTTTTGTTCTGTTCAAGTGTTCAACAGATTGAGTTATGCCCACCCACACTGGGGAAGGAAATCTGTTGAGTCCACCAATGTGACTACTAATCTCATCCAGGAATATCCTCACTGAGATAGCCAAAAGAATGTTTAATCTGGGCAACCCATGTCAAGTTGAAATATTAAATTAATCATCACACAGACCCACTGACTGGAAAACTAGATTTTAGAACCTCCATAAGCAATTTTTCTAAGTATTCTTTATTTGAAGATTGGTGTCCTCTTCATACTCATTCTCATTTCCTTTGGGTAAGAGATCATGGATCTCTGACTTCATAGGGAAAAGAGATCTATACCTATACCTAACCCTGTGTCTACATCCATACCAATGCTATGTTCATGTCCATATCATACATATTATACCTACCTATATTTGTACCTATATCCACATCTACTTATATCTGAATCTATATTTACCATTCTGTATCATGGGATTGAGACCCAACAGCCTAGCGACCCTATTTGTGAGTTCAAAAGCAATTTGAAAGCTCAAGTCAAGACAGTTTCTTTTTAGTTAGAGGTTTTGAGCTTTGTTCCATCAACTCTAATGCATATTCCTTTATTTCAATTCACTATAGTATATTTTTCAAAAGACTTATTTAATTTTATTTGTTATTATTGTTGTTATTTAAATTTAACAAGAGAGAGACAGAGAAAGAGAGAAAGGGAGTGCAAACTGCCATTTTTAGGACTTCAACCATGGTCAGCCATGTGGGAGTCCAACACTCTATTCATCATGGCACCTGCTGGCCCCACCAGAGAGAGGTTTTTGCTATAGGGTATGTGTGCTTTCCAGGGAGACAGAGACAGGAAATGAGAAATCATTCCCCAAGGGGGATGGCCACACCATAGTCCTTTCTCCTCCATTCTCCTCTTAGGATTTTGGGCACATACACACATGTGCCCCACATGAGTTTTAATCCACTTGGTCTGGGACTCAAATCATGGTTAACTATGTGGGAGTCCAGTGATGTAACTATTACCCTATCTGCTGGTCCCATCATGGATATATTTTTTTCAGATTTTATTTTATTATGTTTTTATACATTCAATCACCTATAGATCATTTAGCTTGTAAAGAAAATTTACCCAACATGAAATACACCTAAGACCAGTCCAGTTAAGAACAATATACATGTCATCATCAAAGGTAATAAACCATTCCTGTGTCCCAAAAATGTCTTACCTTTCCATTTTCTCCCCTAATTTCCTTCCCTATACTCTTCCCCTCTCCCACCCTCCTTTCACACTGTCTCCAGTGTCCATAACTATTTTCAATGTTTTAATGTGATCAAATCTTTCAGTCTCTACCAAAGATTGTGGACAGTAGGTATATGTTAAGTGGAGACATTTGATGTCGCTCTTTCATAGCCCGACATGCTTCACTCAGCAATAAATCTTCCACATTCATCCACTTTCTATCAAATGCCAGGGTCTTGTTGTTTTTTATGGCTGAATAGCATTCCCTGGAGTATACGTGCCACACGTTTTCAATCTATTCATCTGTGTGTGGACATTTGGGTCAGTTCTATGTCTCAGAAATCGTGAATAATGCTGCTATAAACATCAATCTGCAAGCACTTTTCCAACCAAGTATTCTCCTGTCCTTTGGGTAGATACCCAGATATTTTTCCACAAACTTTTGAAGTCCCCTCAAATAGTTACTAACACATCAAAAGACTTTAGCAACTATTAATTGCTATTATTTTTATTACTACAAACATTCTATTGAGAGGGAAGAATAAGTCTTTGTTCTACATTTGCAGATATTAAACTAAAATTTTATTATTAAAGTAATTATGAAATATTAAGAAATGTCTTTGTTTCTTTTGCTTTCCGTGTAATATTATGTTTATTTTTTCCTTTTAAATACTATATAATAAATGTGTTTTACATTTGTATTAAGATTTGTCAATGTAAACAAAAAAGAATAATTCAATTAATTAAATTAAAGAAGATATTTTGAAGACATTTTGTTCCAAGCTGAAAAATTACGTGTGTTTCACTGCATGTAAAAATAAACAAGCTCCTGCCTTAGAACATATTGTATTTTCTACCCCCGGACATTCCATTAAGCATTTTAGACTCAGTGGAAAAAGAAGAGATTGTAGTTAAATTGGTCAGCTAAGTGGTTGCTTGAGTATAATTTGACCTGTTTATTTCTTAGTAACTATGATTTTTAGCCATAATTATCTCTTAGAATGTCAATGTAAGAAACAAACTTGTTATGTCTTTCTCAGTTCCTTAAAGTTGATTTAAGGGACGAAACTGTGCCGTACTTAGTGCATATGAAGTTCATCCAGCTTCATTAAAGTCAGACTTCACGGAACAGTAGTCACGTGCCAAGTTGTACCAGTTGTCTAGTAATAGAGGCCAGTGGTCAATAAAACATTCAAGGATCTCTCTCTGCTTGTGGAAGAATAAATGCAAGAATAAGATAGGTGAATAGTTTAGATAGATAGGTGTACACATAAACTGGTAAAATAACAAATAATCGATAGAATCCTCAGACTGTCTTAAGTTCTGTGCAGAACATTCAAATAGATTGATGTGGTAGATGCCCCAGCTATGGATGGTGGGGGAACTGCTGAGTGACACCAAAGTCATATGGGAGTCTCTGGATTCAGATCCTGGGTCTACCTGAGTGTGCCTAGCATGCCTGGGATCCTGGGTTAGAAGGCTGGCAAGGGGGACCAGATTGTGGCATGTGATGACTCTTTCTGTCTCATGAGATAAATGTGTGTGTGTGTGTTTATTTAAAAATGACTGGGGGTGACCAGCAGTTAGCATAATGGCTATGTCGCTGGACTCTCACATAGTCGACCGTGGTTTGAGTCCTGGACCAGGGGCTTAAAACTCACTCCAGTCATGTGTGCGTGCGTACCCAAGATCGCAAGAGGAGAATTGAGGAGAAGGGATTGTGGCGTGGCCATCCCCCCTGGGGGGTGATTTCTCGCTTTCTGTCTCTCTGTCTCTCTTTGTCTGTCTGGAGCACGTACGCACCAATAGCAAAAACTCCTCAAAAAAAAATTATGAAGTCAAGGTAAGGTGTTTGGGTTTTTATCAATGGACAACTGGAAGACATTGAACAACTTAAACATAGGATTTAAATGATCCAATTTATTTTTAACAATAGTGACAAAAGTCTCTGCATCTTGCCAGGAATTGGATTGTAAGAGGACTGTGTTGGGAGCATGGAGGCCAGAAAGGAAATCAGAGCAATGTATGACTGGTTTCTCATCCACTTTTTATGTCCCTTTCTTGGTACACAGTTGGACTACTTTGTCCAACTCCCCTTAAAGTTAGTTGTGACCATGGGACTGATTTCTCCTCAATGTAATATTAGAAGAACTTATGAGCATCATTTCCAACTCTTCATAACATCGTCCACATACAACCATTCATTCTCTTTCCCACTCCACAGGCTTAATGTAAAAGATTGCAGTGATGATGGAAGCCATGTTCTGAAAACAGAGATAGCATAGGATGGAAGGAGCTTTTCCTGACTCATTCTCTAACCAGGAGCTCACAACCTGGACTTCATTTGAGTGAAAATCAATCTGATTGTGCTGAGTTACTGCTGTAGTGGTTAGCATTACATAACTAAAACAGGGACTACTGTTGTACGGGCTACTCATCTAAGAAACTACCGAGAAGTTGTGTGACCTTAGACGAGATACTTAACCTTTTGGAGTCACAGTTTTCTCATTATAAAATCAAGATAAATGTAAGTTAGTTCATTGGATTTATGTAAGATGAAAGGAATTAATATAAGATGAGCACTTAAAATAATTTCTCATACAATGTAAATGCTTAATAGATGTTAATTATTATTCTATATCCAAGATGAGAAAATATTCGCCCTATTTATACAATGATAAAAGAAAATGATTGTATAAAAGAAAGACTAAAAACCCTAGAATAAAGGGATTTTATATTATGTTTGTACTATTTTAATATTTTTACCATA
This sequence comes from Tupaia belangeri chinensis, assembly GCF_000334495.1. NCBI lineage: Eukaryota > Metazoa > Chordata > Mammalia > Scandentia > Tupaiidae > Tupaia > Tupaia belangeri. Next base: position 474,443 of record NW_006159816.1, read on the forward strand.
TGGCGTGTGTGCTCACCAGAGGGAGAGACAGTGAGCGGGAAAGTGATAAATCCCTACCCAGTGGGAATGGCTACATCACAATCCCTTCTCCTCCATTCTCTTCCTCAGATTTTGGACATGCACATACACTCACCCAGCGTGTCACAAGTCGCTAGGTCCAGGACTTGAACTGCAGTCAGTCACATGGGAACCCTGCTTCTTAACCACCATGCCACCTGCTAGAACTTTATGTCTGTACTTCTATAAAGAATCATTTATTTTATTCATTATTATTATTATTTTAATTTGACCAGAGAGAGAAAGGGAAAATGAGAAAGCAAGGAGCAAGTCTAGGTTCAGGACTTGAACCACAGTCAAACGTGTGGGAGTTCAGAGCCTTAACCACAATGTCACCTGCCTCCTCCTATGTCTGTATTTTTTTAAAAAGATGTTTTTGTTATAAGGCATGTGCACTCATCAGAGACAGAGAGAGAGAGAGGTTCACAATCCCTTCTCCTCCATTCTCCTCTTGGGATCTTGAGCACAAACGCACATGTGCCTGGCATGAGTTTCAAGCCACCAGGTCTGGGACTTGAACTGTGACTGGCCATGCGGGAGTTCAGTGCCATAACCACTATGTTGTATCTCTATTTAAAAGAAAAAAATCACCCCTGCCTATATTTTCCATTTACTTAATTAGAAAAAAAAATTCTTCAGAATTATTTCTTCTGAATCATTTAGCTGAACAGTTCCCTCTAAGCTAGAACAATTTGAGTGATATATGATAATTAGTAACATTATAATGATTTAAATTTATATTCATTTCTTTCTAAAACATATTTTATGTACATTGTAGCAATGATAGTAAAAATAACAAATTAGCCAATGCTTCTTAAATTTTGTGAGTCTGCTCAATTTGATTTTATTTTCCAGTTTTTTTTAAGAGATTTTTTGCTATAGGGTATGTGCAATCTCCAGAGAGACAGAGAGAGACAGAGAGAGATGGAAAGTTAGAAATCACTTCCTTAGGGAGATCGCCACATCACAATCCCTTCTTCTTCATTCTCCTCTTGGGACTTGGGCATGCATGCACACGGGCAGTCATGAGTTTCAAGTCTCTGGATCCAGGACTAGAACTGTGGTTGACTCTGTGCGAGTCCAGAGACGTAGCCATTACATTATCTGCTGGTCCCACCAATCTTGTATTTTTCTTTTTTTTAGAGGTTTTTGCTATAGGATGCGTGTGCTCGCCAGAAAGACAGAGAGAGATAGAGAGACAGAAAGCAAGAAATCACCCTTCAGGAGGGTTGGCCACACCACAATCCCTTCTCCTCCATTTTTCTCTTGAGATCTTAGGGCACGCACACATATTCACCTAGCGTGAGTTTAAGCCACTGGGTCTGGGACTTGAACCATGGTCTACTACATGGGAGTCTAGCGACATAGCCATTACTATAACTGCTGGTCCCCTAGTCTTGTATTTTAATTAGTAATCTAATTAAACTCTTGGTGATGCATCAGTCAGTAAAATCTTCTAATGCAGCTATTTACTAATAAATACAAATGTTATTTTGCATTTAAGATTCTCTCTAGCTGAGAATTAATCCAAGTCAATCAACAAAAAGCTGCTTTCATCATGACTATTTCTTAAAAAATGTAATGTGCTGTAAAGCTCAGAGACAATGGGCCCCAATCCTTTGCCAGTATTATGTTCCTGTGTTATCTCATTATCTTACTACTTGGCCTCCAACCAGACTCTATCCTGCCAGGTTGGGACTCTCAGGTCACAAGCTACTGGAAAGCTCAGATTTGATTCAATTATACCTTGGAGAAAAGAGGGCATGTCTTGACTCATAGAAAATTTTAATATTAAAGAATCATTTTCTTGAGCTTCTAATGCCCTAATCTCAAGTGGCATCAGATCTCAGGTGTCACTAAAGGTTTTCACCATCTCTAGAACAAGACAGTTACATGGGGTTTGATAAGGTATAATCTTTTAAGAACCATGATGCTTTTCACAAGCGTAGGTGTGTTGCCATGGAGTCCTAGCTAACCACTAATTTAATTGAAAGCATTCTCCCCTATCTGTATTTTCACTTTATAATCCTATAGTTTTGTCAAAAAATGTTAGTATAGTGATGGTCTTTTGTATCTTTTGTTTTGTAGTCAAGATCCCAAGTCCTAAGATTTATTATTTTTTTTCAGGATAAATGTATCTTCCTTTTTCTTCCAGAAAAACTTCAGATTTGTCTCTTTCCTTGTCAAACTAAAGGGTACTCAATTTTTTTAGATACTAGTTGAGAAAATTTAAAAACACAAAGGTTTCAGAAATATGTAATACAAACCTAAGCATTATTTTATCATTTTCTTAGGCCAAAGGGTTTGTGTTGAATAGCATTTAATTTAGGCAACCATGAGGTGATGATATGTCTGTGTATACAGGTGTGTGTGCTAGAGTGTGTACAAGTTAAGTACCTGTGATACCAGAGACAATGTATGTCCCCACTTAATATAACTAAATGTCCACACTCTATGGCAGAAACTGGAAGACTGGAAGATATGGAAATATGGAGAACTACAACAGATACTAGAGACAGTGTGGGAGGAGAGTGGCATATCAGAGAGGGTGAGAAGAAGAGAATTATGGAGAAAAAAGAAAGAAGCAAAACATTTAAGGGACACAAAAATGGAAAATCATTTGTTAATAATAATAAGTATGAAAATATCCTTAACTAGACTAATGTACAGTTTATTCGTGCTGGGGAAATTAATTTTATAATAATACACAGTGATTGTATAAAATAAAAGAAAATTGAAAAAATGTTCTCATGTTGAAAAGGTAGACAAGTTTTCAAAGGAATAATGGTTTCAGCCACTCATTATTGGAAAGCCCTGCTGGTTGAAACATTCTACCGGAATCACTGTAGTCGTGCCGTACAGATGATCATTTACACGTACTGCTAAGTGTAGCACTTGCTGGTTGTACATGTGTGGGCACTCGACAGATGTCCAGTGGGTGCTTGTTTATTATGCTATTCCATTTGCTAATCCTTAGAAATGATTACATCAAGAGTCCACAATTTAAACTTAATGGCTTTGGAAAGAAAATGTTTCTTTCCTATTGTTTATTGAAATTGATAAACATTTAGGTTCTTTTCAAGTATAATCTTACTTCTGTTGTATTTCCAGCTGGATATAGAAGTAGATGGCATGGATTTCTGATAAATAAAGGACTTATTTTAGATGTGCATCTTCTATGATTCAACCGTGTGGACATAGAAAAAAAATTCTAAGCTTCAGTGTTCACTCTTGAAAATTGAGAATACAATATTAGGGTTTTTGTGAGAACTAAATACATTTACATGATTTATTGATTGATCTGGACTACCAATGAAAATTTTGGGCTAAAAGATTTATTATGCCATAGGTATGCATATAAATTATGTATTCATTTATTGATACAATCATTCATAAATTGCAAAAACAGGCAAATTAAATTCTTGATATATGAAGGAAAATAATGTCAACAATTAGAATTGTGTTCTTATATTTGTATACACAATACACACACAATATACATATATATTGTACATATATATTATATAATTATATATTATACATATGTACATGTATATGTATATTGTGTGTGTCTTGTGTATGCTTTTTATATGCACGCATACCCATAACCAACACAAATCTCCAATATTAGGCTATAAGAGATGATGGGGATATAAGGAGACAAATTATTAGAATGCCTCAGTGTGTTATGTACAATGGAACTGAGACTTGGTGAGAATGTGTGCTTTTGTGCTTAGCTTCTTGCCATTTTCAATTAATCTTGCTGCAAGCTAAGTATGTTAGTAACAAGGATACCTATGAACCTAATTAATTGAAAAGGGTGAATTTCATTTATATAGACAGTTTTTCTTAGGAAGGATGATTGGTTAAAGATGATTAGTTAAAATCAGGGCAGGAGATCAGAGGAAACATTACTAGATGTGTATCAGGATGCTGGAGTGACATCCCTGACAGAGAACACCTTTTGGAGCGGAGAGATGGCCAAGACCTAGCAGAGCATGACTACTGGACGAAGACTGACTTATATGACAGAGAATGATTCAAGGAGAGGGTTCCATAGCAAGCAGATAAGCAGGACAAATGATGAGAATAGTGGTAAAATACTAAGATTATGGTCCAATATCTACTGTATAAGTGATAGAGGGAGGTGAGTTGAGCCACCAGAGTTGACTAGATGCGTCTACTCCCATTTCAACATTAAACTATATGGTTTAACATCCCGTCTGCAATAACTGCAACACTGCATTAAGTATGACAAAGTTTCAGATGACAAAAGGGCACAAGTATGAGGGGAATAAACAGAGTGGTCAATAATAAACATATAAAACTACATTAAAATACATTGATTTCTCTTCCTCAACATTTTAATCTTAGATTCATTACCCTAAAATTTCTTAATTGCATTTAATATTAAACTAAAAAATATCTGGCTATATGGTTAGGAACTGAATTTACTTGTTTTATGGCAGTAAAAGATAGTTGTGCCTTTTAGTCAATATTCACTTGCTAAATCACATTGAGTGCACATAATCTAAGCCATTGCATCAGTAGTTTTAAAAGTAATAACATTTTCACAGCTCATTTCTTTAGCTCACTGACATTCGTCACACTCCAATGATTTCTGCGGTTCTCTCTGTTTGCAAAAGCACGTGGTGACTATAATATCCACTGAGTATGCATAGTTATTGTGCCTTACTTGGTAGCAGTAGCAGCAGCATCTGCTCAACATCTGGCTCTTTCATGGTGCAGTTGATTATTGGAGCTCAGATTGAGTCTTTCAGCCCATGTGGTGAGCATTCAGATAGGTTAATTGAGATTGCTTAGCTATTTTATTGGGATCATTTTAAAGTTGCATGGCCCATTTGTTCCACAGGCTTGTTTTAAGTAGTTTCTTTGAAAAGAAATGTTCTTTTAAACAGCATGAAGACAAAGCACTCATTATAACATTCTTCAGCATGATTTTTTTTTTAATGGAACATTTAGAAACCAAATTGCAGTAGAAAATCAGCCTCTGTGTTGTAGAACTTAAGAGAGTAGTGCACTTTCAAATTAAAATGAGAACAAAAATATGTTTAAATTAACAAGTGAAAGTGACTCATGTATTTTAGAGTACACAGACTTCGTGAGAATATATATTTTTGAGTCTTTATGGTTAGAATCATAGAAATGGATGTCAGTAATGAAGTGGAAAAACTATAGAATTATATAAAAATAAGGAGACCAAAGTTCTGGATCAAACTTTGTCCTTCTTTATTATTTCCCCATTCTTTCTGTCCCAGAAAAAAATTATTTTCTATTTGTGGGGATAAAAAAAAGCTATAATTTTGTGTACAGTGTATATCTCCTGTTTCATCATAGCGATTTCAATTCGGTTATTTAGGTATTACATTCAAAAGAAGTTTTCACTTTACTGTCACCTTTTTATTGTGTTTTTGATAATTCAATTGGGCAACAAAAGGAGATATTTTTTACTTTTGAATAAAGATGGTGGTTTTTTAAATCTATTTTGTTTCCATAATCTTAAAAAGGTAAACATTGGTTATTGATACATTAAGAATATTACATGAAAATATTGGGAATTTAAGGTAAGATTAAATAAGACAGACATATAAAATACCTTAATCCTCATCCACCAAAATTTTAATTTCTTTACATAGGGCAAATAGTTTAAAACAGATGTTAATGGAACCAATAGATGGTGTAATGGTTACGTTGCTGGACTCCTACACAGCTACATAGTTGACTGTGGTTTAGGACCCAGACCCAGCAGCTTAAACTCATGCTGAGAGGGTGTGTGCGTATGTTCAAAATGCTGAGAGGAGAATGGAGAAGGGATTGTGGTGTGGCCATCCCTTCTAGGGGGAGATTTCTTGCTTTCTGTCTCTCTGTCTCTCCGGTGAGTGCACGCATCCTATAGTAAAAATCTCTCTAAAGAAAAAAAAATATGGTAATATCCAATATTAATAAACCAAGAAATAGCTGAATGAGTATACCATTTTAAAAGGCATGATAAAATCCAAGAAGAAGCAGTCAAAATATTTTAAGTAGACATATCTGGTAAGCAGAATGAAGTGTGGACTGGGTAGATGAAGAAACTGCTCATTTTTATGAAAGGATTTCAGAGATATATAGGCAGATAGAGATATAAATTGAATATGTTTAATTATATATTATACAACTCCCCAGATACCCAAACTGATATCTGGGACTGATAGCAAGTGAGTCTTCGATCTTTGATATCTGGCCGATTGTTCTCTAACTCTGGGAACATAAAAGACAGAGGTAACTCATCCTGTGAGATAATTTTGGAAGAAGAAAAACAGACCCAACAATGAACTTAGTCAAAATTTAATCCCCCAAGGGTATAGATCTTAAAAAAAAAAATAGCAAAGAGAATAACTGTTTCATCTTATTATACACTTGAGGTTTTCAAAAAGTTCGTAAAAAATATGTATTACATCTATGCATGAATTAAAATTTTTTTGCACCAGAATAAACTCATACTTTATTTCTAATTTTTCAAGAACTTTCTGACGTCTCCTCACCTGTTAGAGACCCCTCTGTTCCTATAGTGTTGGAACACTTTGTGAATTCCTGTATATAGCAATGATTTAGATTGTGCTTGCCGTAGAATTACAGAAAGATTTTTTTTTTCTCTTGCTCCAGACTGCTGAAAATATGTTCATCCTTTGACTAGTTACACTGAATCTTCATTGCCTATATAATATTTAAAACTAAGCCTAAAAACTGAAAATCTCCTTTTTAAGAATCCTACCAGAGTCCAGGAGGCAGTGTAGTGAGTAAGGTGCTGGACTGACTGCTGTTTCAGTCCTGGACCTGGTGGCTTGAAACTCATGCTGAGCACGTGTACATGTGTGCCCAAAATCCCAGGAAGAGAGTGGAGGAGAAGTAATTGTGGCTTGGCTATCCTTCAAGGAAGTGTTTTCTCACTTTCCCTCTCAGTGCCTCTTTCTCTCTCTCCCTGGTGCGCGCACCACGCCTTACAGTAAAGACCATTACAAAACAAAACAAAAATAGAATCCCACCTCTCAAGCTTATTTTCATCATACCCTGATTATTGTTTAATAGAAGTTAATTTATTGAATGTCTCTAAGAAACTATCAAAGTTTCTATTTATTATTATTTTTTTAAGCAACAAAAGATGTGAGTTGAAAAACACTTTTAATTCAACTATACAATTTCAACTTTAATAATTTACATTAATGCTTGTGTTCTAATACTCAGAAAAAAATCTATTTAAACTGTATTTTCACTACATTAAGGAATTAAAATGTTAAGAAAAAGAACTTCAGGACTGGCAGGTATATGGTGATTAAGGTGCTGGACTCCTGCATGAGTAACCATGGTTTGAGTCCTGGACCTGGTGGTGTACTTTCTCACTTTCCTTCTGTCTTTCTCCCTGCCTCTTTCTGGTCAAATTAAAATAATAATAATAAATATAATTATATAAATATTTTTAAAGAGATAAAAAGGCCTTCAAACCTTGGTTGGTCAATTCTACCAAATTTGTCTTTGAAAATTACCCATTGCTGAGCTACTGTGGAAAACAAGGTTAAAATGACCAGAGTGAGAGATTTTCTAGAAAGTCAAGCAGGTATTGGCTTCTAAGTATTCTCTTATGTTTGGATTGATATGAAAAGTTTCATTTTGATGTTTAGCACTGATCAGTATCCATGTAATTTTAATGTATTATACATAATATATAAATAGTATCTTTACTTACTACTATACCCAGGATTAGAACTATGAGAGAACAGCGAAATAAAATCATTCATAAATGCCTCTGATAGAAATGTGAGTTTTATCGATGACTTTTTTGTTTTTGGCTGTCTGATGTGTGTGCTCACTGGGAAGAGACAGAGAGAGAGAGAGAGAAAGAGAGAGAGACAGAGAGAGAGAGTGAGAAATCATCCCCCGAGGGGATGGTCATACCACAATCCCCTCTTACATTTTCCTCTTGAGATTTTGAGCAAAGATGCACATGTGCTAGGTGTGTTTTCCAAGCTGCTAATCTGAAACTTGAACCATATAGCCAGCTATGTGAGATCTAGCTGTCTTATCTACCACGCCACCCGGCTTCCCTAATGATGCTTTATTTGTTCATTTTTTTCCAACTTAACCTGGGCCATTTCTTCTTCTTCTTCTTCTTCTTCTTCTTCTTCTTCTTCTTCTTCTTCTTCTTCTTCTTCTTCTTCTTCTTCTTCTTCTTCTTCTTCTTCTTCTTCTTCTTCTTCTTCTTCTTCTTCTTCTTCTTCTTCTTCTTCTTCTTCTTCTTCTTCTTCTTCTTCTTCTTCTTCTTCTTCTTCTTCTTCTTCTTCTTCTTCTTCTTCTTCTTCTTCTTCTTCTTCTTCTTCTTCTTCTTCTTCTTCTTCTTCTTCTTCTTCTTCTTCTTCTTCTTCTTCTTCTTCTTCTTCTTCTTCTTCTTCTTCTTCTTCTTCTTCTTCTTCTTCTTCTTCTTCTTCTTCTTCTTCTTCTTCTTCTTCTTCTTCTTCTTCTTCTTCTTCTTCTTCTTCTTCTTCTTCTTCTTCTTCTTCTTCTTCTTCTTCTTCTTCTTCTTCTTCTTCTTCTTCTTCTTCTTCTTCTTCTTCTTCTTCTTCTTCTTCTTCTATATGGTGATTAAGGTGCTGGACTCCTGCATGAGTAACCATGGTTTGAGTCCTGGACCTGGTGGTGTACTTTCTCACTTTCCTTCTGTCTTTCTCCCTGCCTCTTTCTGGTCAAATTAAAATAATAATAATAAATATAATTATATAAATATTTTTAAAGAGATAAAAAGGCCTTCAAACCTTGGTTGGTCAATTCTACCAAATTTGTCTTTGAAAATTACCCATTGCTGAGCTACTGTGGAAAACAAGGTTAAAATGACCAGAGTGAGAGATTTTCTAGAAAGTCAAGCAGGTATTGGCTTCTAAGTATTCTCTTATGTTTGGATTGATATGAAAAGTTTCATTTTGATGTTTAGCACTGATCAGTATCCATGTAATTTTAATGTATTATACATAATATATAAATAGTATCTTTACTTACTACTATACCCAGGATTAGAACTATGAGAGAACAGCGAAATAAAATCATTCATAAATGCCTCTGATAGAAATGTGAGTTTTATCGATGACTTTTTTGTTTTTGGCTGTCTGATGTGTGTGCTCACTGGGAAGAGACAGAGAGAGAGAGAGAGAAAGAGAGAGAGACAGAGAGAGAGAGTGAGAAATCATCCCCCGAGGGGATGGTCATACCACAATCCCCTCTTACATTTTCCTCTTGAGATTTTGAGCAAAGATGCACATGTGCTAGGTGTGTTTTCCAAGCTGCTAATCTGAAACTTGAACCATATAGCCAGCTATGTGAGATCTAGCTGTATTATCTACCACGCCACCCGGCTTCCCTAATGATGCTTTATTTGTTCATTTTTTTCCAACTTAACCTGGGACATTTTTGCTCTGAATCTCATTCTTCTTCTTCTTCTTCTTTGTTTTCATTTTAAATTTACATTTAGTCACTGTACATCTTTATAGAATGGTTTTACTCAGCATGAACACAAGTATTTATTAGTCAAGTCAAAGATATTACTATATAGATTATTGACAATAGATAACTTTTCATTTTGGGGCCTGTTAAATGCTTTGGTCAGTTAGTTGTTTGTTTTTTCTCTGAACCCTTCTCTCTGGATCCCTATTACCTACCTCCTCATAAACTGTCTTTGGTATCTATAGTTTCCCTTCCTGCTATTATACCTTCTAGTCCTTCAGTTTCTGCTACATAGTGCAGACATTCAGTATAATATTAAGTGGGGACATACAATGACTGTCTTTCATAGTCTAGCTTGCTTTGCTTAGCTTTGAATCTTCCATATTTGTCTACTTTGTATCAAATATCAGGGTTTTTCTGTGTGAGTTTCTTTATGACTATTATTCCATCATGTGTATATGCTACATTTTTTTCAGTCCACTTATCTGTTCTTGGACATTTGGATTTATTCTATGTCCTAGCAATTATGAATAATGATGCAATGTGCTTAACCTTCTATCTTAGATAATACCAAAACACAGGATTGAAGCCTTTGATTCAGTGCATATGGTGAAAGACCTAAAAAACAAATGTCAAAAGTTTGTTACGTGGGTCTTCTTGACCTTTAAATTATTGAGTATTTGTGTCATAACAACTGAAAAATTTGAAATTTAACAGACTTGATTCAATTGTTTAAGCATGTTAAATCACACTCAACTGTCTTCAAGGATTTCTCAAGAATTATCCTCTTTAATCATCACATGAAGTTATTTTATGAAGAAATTTTGATCTTCCAAGTTGTCATCATGAACTCTTGGGCATATCACATACAGTAAATGTGTCACGGAGGACATGGACTTGACAAGTCTATAGTACTATGAATTGATTGACCTTGAATAGACTGAAAATTGACACTTCGTAGTTATTCCTTGGAACCTAGAGATCCAAGAGGGTGGAATAAGAATCCCTATTAAATTTGTAAACCATTCTAGTGACAAACATTCTGATACTATTACATACCACATTATTTTTTCACAGGGCAGTGGAAGCACCAGCTAAAACTGTAGCAGTGCATATCAGCATACATGGGACTGTATTTACCTTAGTTGAGTTGGAAGAATTTGCAGAAAAACACTTTAGATGAGGTGTCACATTTGCATCCAATAACTCTCTAGCAAGGATTCAGATCACTAACAATTTTCTGAAGGCCAACCATTAGAGAAACTGGCCTGAGGCAATTTTTTTATTCTTTAGTATGTCATTCTATGTCTGTAATCAGAAATTCATCTTGCTAGGTTACTTGTTTTGTTTGCCTCATTTAAGGGTAGTCATGGGCTTTACAAGAGAAACAATAATAGGTTGAACATTCTGTGCCTGAGCAGGGAGATAATGATAGGATAATGAGGTAAGATTAGTGTGTGTTTATACTTTTGAAAATCAAAAATTCAAATGTATTGTGGCACTACTGCTGAATGGATCTGCTAGGAAGATGCTCATTCCCAGGTGAGTTCTTATTTGGAGCTGATCCCTCCAAGATCAATTTCTGTTTATTTTTCATCAACATTCTAGGAACTCATGAAAACCATGTGTTTTTTAGCTCTCCTGAAAGAAAAACAAAGAAACATGAAGGATGGCAGAGGAAGGAGGAGGGAAAAAAAAAGAAAAATGTTTTTCCTGATCATTATTTGTATAGTTCTTAGATTCCTCTTTCCTCTTTGGGTTTAGGAACATTATTTGTGCTGAGATTGTTGGGAGTCATTGTACTAAAATATGTAGTACTTATCTTTTCAGGCAAACCTACATTTAACATGTGCAAAAGTATTTATGTAAATCATTAATAATGAGGGAATCAGTAAGAAGTTACCACTGTTTCAAAGAACATTTAGGATGCTGCACTTACATAGGTAATGTTCTGATAAAATTCCTGGGCTGACGAAAAGCCGATTAATGTGTAATGAGATCATAAACTTGTGAAGTTGTTCATTCCAACAGATAGAATTATCTTCATCTCTACTATACAGAGATCTACAAGTCAAAAAACAAGACTATTTACTATCAACTAATGTACCTAAATTTGGTACATTAGTTGATAGTAAATAGTGAAGAGAACTAAATATATTCCTCTAGATAACCCTTGTTTGGCTTTGCCCGAGTATGACAGAGAGGACATGCTGCCCACTTTACTGCCTTATTTTCAAATCTCAGAAAACTTTTTGGAAACTTTCTGAGTGCAGTGTATTGTGATTCTCTGCTTGTTTTCCCTCAGATCTATTGCCTACCCTATCTCTGCTCTGGTGTGCTCTGTGCACACAGCTGAACTTCCCAGGTTCACGATATCCCTGGACAAACCCACTAGAGCCTCTCTCTTCTATAGGACTTCTCGAACCTCCTGGGATCTAGTGATCCTGTCTCCTTTGACCCACCAAAAGAGCAGTTGCTTATTTGCCAGGTGACTGGGGGAATCCTCGTTTTTCCTTTGATTGTCTTACCACCTTCCATCGTTAATCAATTCCAAGAATTAAATTCTTAGTTTTAAATTTTTGAAGTGTATCTTTCCTAGTAAGACCTTGACAACTTCACTTGTGAATGCCTTGATTATATTTTATTCCTATTATTAAGCTATATGAAGCTAGTGTCCCAGTAGTTTATACCAGTGATGACACAGTCCCCAAACTGCTCTGTCAATGTCAATTTAACACCCCAGAGATCACTTAAAAAATCATTTACAATAGCCCTAAAAAAGTTACATATATAAAAGCTACAGAGGCAGGGGAAATTCTATTAATCCAAACCTGAAATTTTTATTGCCTCATTTTAGTGGTGCTTTGAAACCTTGGTATTCATATGTATACAAAGAGGAAGAGAATATTATTCAAATTAGAATGCTAAAGGTTTTACAATAAAAATCCACAGTAAAAAATAAAACCAAAACCAAAACAAAACAAAAAAATCAAACTATTTTCTCAGTCAATTCAGTTAAACTCCGTTTGATTTCTTATTATGCCACAAATTGTATCACCACAGAGGTGTTGGGATTTCAAGAGACTCTTCTTTAAATAACTTATTTTCCTGTCACTGAGTGTCAAGAGAAACAGAAAGACTTCTCTGTTCTCTGATAGCATCATCCATGGAAATACTTTGGTTTACTAGGTTTTCTTATGTTATGTAATGTATTGTAATCAGAAAAAGTACATGTTGACTTTTTTCCATAGTTTTATTTTTTATTTCTCTACAAGTCTATTTTTATATTATTTTCCATCTCTGCTAGTGTATTTTTGAAGCTTGTTGGTACTTGGTATTGTATAAACTAAGAGTGAATGTCCTAAACCACTTGCTATGTTTGTGTCCCTCCAAAATCTGTACGTGGAAATCATAAATCCTCCTGCGCCACCCCCAGGGCAAGGTGGTGATATCAGAAGGTGGGCATTTGGAAGGTGATGAGTACCCTTATAAAAGAGGCCAGAGAAAGCTCTTTTGCTCCTTCTGGCATGCAGAAGGAAGTTATAAGGAGAAGATGGCCATTTATGAATGAGGAAGATGGTGCTCCTTAGACTCTGAATCTAAAGACACCTTGTTCTTGAAATTCCCTGCCTTTTAGAACTGTAAGAACAAAATTTTGGATAATTATAAGCCACACAGTACATCATATTTTGTTACAGCGGTCTGAACAGACTAAGACATCACTTTAAAACATTTGTTTTTGTTATTTTTGGTGGACTGGTACTTGTTAAGCCGATAAAGTAACAGACTTTGTTGCTTTTAGTACCCTAGTTTTTTCTTTTTCTTTCTTTCTTTTTTTTTTTTTTTTGTGTGTGTGTGTGTGTGTGGAGAGGTTTTCTGCATAAGGCGTGTGCACTCGCCAGAAAGACAGAGAGACAGAAAGTGAGAAATCACCCCCCAGGGGGGATGGCCACACCACAATCCCTTCTCCTCCATTCTCCTCTCAGGATCTTGGGGAAGCACGCACATGCACCTGGTGTGAGTTTAAGCCACCGGGTCTGGATCTCAAACCATGGTCGATTACATGGTCCCAGCACCCCAGTCTTACAACACTCCTTGCCCACCCAACCTCTGGTCTACTCACTTTCATTATTCCTAAAATATATTATAATTTGAATTTTCCAAAACTGTTCAATATTCTTTTCCCATTCCTCTAATTTTGCAATATGTATGTATGTGTGTATACATACATATATATGTGTGTGTGTGTGTATACATCCATTTATGTCTATATATGTATACACACATGTACACACATATATAAAAAGTGGTAAATTCAGCCATCATAGTTGATACTACTGTCATATTTTATATTATTTCCTCATACTTCCCTTTATCTTTTTCATGTAATATGTATTTCCATTTTTGCATATACTTTAAACCCCAAATTTGTGCCTGCTCTCAGTTCAGTACACGAGTATGGGGTATGTGATGAACAAGGGTATATGTAATTACCATATTAAATCACACCTGCCTTCCCCGACTTCACTCGGTGTCTAGAAGAGCTCAGAACAACTGCAGTTCAATATTATCCTCATCTCGTGACAGCAGTATTTTGTGCCCTTTGCAAGTCTTTCATTATTTTTAATTCAAGATGAATTTTGATGTCTTATTGCTTTTCTGTCATTTAAATTTGTCATGGTTAGCGATTCCAACTATCACCTAAAGGACTTGATGTCTGAGGTTAGTCACTTTGCTTGTGAGCAATGTATTGGACATTTGACTTTAATAGAGAATATAATTAAAATTCTTTTCATTATGAATAAAAGACAATAGTCAGTTACTTCCCCAGGAATAAATAATCTAAATGGCTTAGTTGTTCAATATTTCTTAATAATATGATTTCACTGTTTCTGATTTACCAAGTTCAGGCTTTATCTATGGACATGTATAATAATAGAGAAAATAACTCACATAATAACTTCATAAACTCCCTTACCTTAATCTTCTCAAAGAGGATATACTGCTCCTGCCTTATTTTATTTTTGTTTTTAAGTTTATTTATTTATTTCTTCCATGAGAAAGAGAGATTAAAAGATAGGTACCCACAACAGGGTGTTCACACCATAATACGTACCCAACTTCAGCCAACCAGGACCATAGTCCAGTTCTTTGAATAAGAACCCAAGATCTTATCACATGGTTTCAGCATTCTACCATGGCTGGCTGCACCTTATTCTACTTTCAAGTTACTAGTACTTATAGCATATCTTTGTAAATATTATTCACTTGCCAATCAAATAATGAACTATGACTGTTTCCTGTCTTATTTAACTTTTGTCTTCCTCTTAGATTTCACAATTATTGCATTTTTTCAGAGGAACTTCCTTTTTTATACCTATCATCTTCTTTTTTAAATTTTAAATTTATTTATTTACATTCATTCACTATACATCATTATAGCATACGAAATGAGATTTCCCACTCAGAATACACTGTATATTGGCTCAATCAAGCACATCAGCATACGTGTTATTGTCAACAAATAATTTTCCTTTTCTTGTTTCCTGTATATATATATATATATTTTTTCCATCCTTGATTCCCTATCTCTCACCCTCTGCTGTGTCCCACCCTCCTCTCACATTGTCTCTGGTATCCACGGTTGCTTTCTGTGCCTTTCCCCCCATTTTATTGATTCATTAATGAATTTAATTAATCTAAATATTTCCAATAGCAAGCGCAGCTGATATATACATATCCATGAACACAAGTCTGACTTTAGTCATAAACCTATGGACATGTATAATAATAAAGAAAATAACTCACATGATAACTAGTAATAGAGAAAATAAATCACATGAGTAGAATGAACATATTATAAAATGGCACCTAGCTGGAACTATATAGCTTACTGCGATCATGAAATATGCATTTTTTTTTAATTTCAAGAAAAACAGTTTTCATGGTTTTTTTCCTCCTGAAACATTTTTTATATATATATATATATTTCCCTATGTCTGACCCTCCACCCTTTCCCACCCTCTTCTCACACTATCTCTGGTGTCTACAGTTGTCTTCCATTCCTTTTACCTTCACATTTTATTGATCACACAATTTCTTAAATAATCTAACTACTTTCAACCAACCTCTGAAAACCAAGTTCCAAATATTCTATCAATTCTATTGCTCAATTCCATTTTTTCTTTTGAACTTTGCATACTACTTCTTTTCCTCTGTATTCCTAACCTGGACTAGTTAATTTCTTTTTTTTATAATTATTTTTTAATTTTCTTATTTATTTACTTTATTTTGACCAGAGAGAGACACAGAGAGAGAGAGAAAGTGACAAAGCAAGGCACTAGATTCAGGACTTGAACCATGGCCGGCCATGTGGGAATGTCCAGCACCTTAACCACCGCACCACCTGCTGGCCCCGAGGACTAGTTAATTTCTAGGATGGGCATATATACCTTATTCTGAGACTTCTCTACTTATCTATAGTAGATTACCTATTATGTTCTTGTTTTGGTCAAATGCATCTCCCTAAAAATAGTGCATGGAAAGTCACATTTTTTGAGTTGTTGAATACAGTAATTCTTCTTTATCCATGGAGAATACATCTTAACACCCTCAGTGGGTTCTTGAGGTCTTGAGTGACTGAGTGGGCTACTAAATGGCTAATACGTAACTAAAGTAAAATATACAGTGTGAATATACAAGAAAATGATTAAAATCCAGGGTGAGACAGAGTGGAGAAGCATGTGATTTCATCACACTACTCAGCATGTAGTTTAGAACTTATAAATTACTTATTTCTGGAATTTTCTATTTAATTTTTTTCAAAACACGGTTGACCTCAGGTAACTATAATGGTGGAAAGTGAATCCATGAAAAAAAGAGGGAATAGATCATCTGGAACTTTCTTTGTCCTTTCCTCTAACTTGATTGGTAGCTTGTTGGCTGATATGTAATTCTTGGTTGGCCCCCACACTATATACGTAATTTGGACAAACCAGTATAAAATGAGAATGTGTAATCTATTCCAAAATTACTAATTTCAAGATGTGACAGCAGAGCACAAAACTAAGTGAGGGGTCCTTCCCAATGCAGGGTATGTGTGACTAAGCCATGTGTCCATGAAATTGGTCCTGGTGGACTCTTATAAAATAGGAATTCTTAGATCTGGAAAATTGACTGATTTTTTTCTCCATCTCTCCTCCTCGTGCTCTATGTATAAAACTCCAGATAGCTGGCTATTAGATCTGTTGAACTTGTCTTCCTGTTTTGTCATCTTTCTTATTCTCGTCTCCATCTTGCTGTCTTTTTATTGACCTCCTGGGGCAGTAGCTAGACTTTTCCCCTCTATACTTATTGATATTTTCATGTAAATTATTAATTTCCAAGAGCTCTTTCTTCATTTCCCCACTGAAATAAAGAAGGTGCATTAGTTCTTTTTTTCTCAGATAAATCTCTTCTCTTGCTTTTCTGAGTTTTTTGTTTTTCCTTGTTTGTTTGATAATGTTTCTTTGGTCTCTGTATTGTATCTGTTCCTTCCACATTTATTCATTTTGTTTGTATTTGTCTATTATTTTTGTGTTAAAAGTTTTCTTTCCGTTGACAGGCCATTAATAGTAAAGAGATGGGCTGTGACAGCACATTAGAATCTCTGTGTGTATAGGTGGTGCTTGTCATCTGCGGGACTTGAGCAAAGCGTGAGCTAGCAGTGAACAGTTTGATTCTCAATTTCATTTCTCTAGGCTCTTTAGCCTCTCCAGCAGTGAATCCCTGTCTCCATTTGGTAAGTAGGTGTAAGTAGGTGTAAGTCAGTGGGAGTAAGGAGCCTGACTTTTGCATGATCCCCTCGTTGTCAATTGGCAGTCACTCCTGCCTGGTTTTTAAGTTTCCTACGGGGATGGTAAGTCTAGTTTCTGGCTACCTGAGGATGTGGTGGTGGAATCTGAAAGCTGTAATCCTCATTTCCTGAGCTATTGGGAGGTTCTGTGGGGACTAATGGTCTCACTTCTCTCTGTAATCGTCCTTTGAAAGGATATTACTTGAGTTTCTTGTCCTTAGTTTTCATAGCTCACTTTTCAGTTTTTCCAAAAATGTTTGGTAAAATTTTCTCAATAATTTTGTTCTTTCTGTTTTCTTTCACTTTGTGGTTATTCTGCCATTTTAATCCTGTCATGTCACATTAGTGACGTTTCAGTAGCAAGCAATAATAAATATAGTTTTTAATGAACCAGGATTAAATATAAACCATAAATCTCCTTTTGTCTATTTATTTTCTTTAAACTTAACAATTTATACCACACTTAATACAAGAATGTAAAATTTTCTGTTAAAAATTACATATATGGTAATATACCTGATTAGATTATTTTATGCCACACGTATATTCTGAAAAACTATATTGTGTCCTTATAGAGATGTACAGTGATGTAATACAAATAAGATATACATTTTTTAAAAATATGAAATAAGCTTCTGATATAAATAAAATAATCAGAGACAGAGACAAACATTTCTGGAAAAAGATATTTATCTCTCATTCATTTATTTACAATACCAAAAATTGAAAACAATCTAAAGGTTATAAATAGGAAATATAGGAACCAGAAGTTGGCATAACAGCTATGTTGCCAGACTCTCATGTAGTCAATCCCACGGTTAGAGTCCTGGACCCGGTGGCTTAAATTCACTTCAGGCACATGTGTGTGGGTGCCAAAGATCCCAAGAGGACAGAGGATTGAAGTGTGCAAAATTTCTCCAAAAAAAAAGGAGGAAACATAATTATATTAAATTTAAAAAAATAAATGTATACCACAGATTCCCTGACTTAGCCAGTATCAGCACTCTTCAACAAACTTTTCAGAGTCAGGCTTCTCTAGTACAAAAGTGACAATTTGGTCTGAAGGCTCTCCTGAATTTTCTGTGTAGTAGCTGGTTTTCAGGTTTTTAAAAACATGTTTCATATTTCAGAATACAGTCTTTTAAAAAATATTTATTTTCTGAAAAGGAAAGAGAGAAGGAGATAGGAAGGGTATCCTTGGCTGGGTTTTCATGAAGTGATCCACCCTTCCCTACCCCCTCTGCCTTATAGCCAGCCAGGATCATGGGCCTGTCTATAGACCTACCCAGCATGCATAACCAGACCTAGAACCTTATGTGGTCTCCAGCATCATGCAGCCATGCAACACTGTGGTACTGTCTGTACCACTGTTGCTCAGTCAGCTTTTTTTTTTTTTTTTTGAGAGAGAGCATGAGGGAGAGTAAGAGATTTTTGTTTGTTTTAGACAGGATCTTGCCACTTCCTAATCTTCCTGCCCAGCTCCCACTTAGCTAGGACCACAGACCTGCTCCACCAAGAATGATCTATTTAGGGATCAGCAGTTAATGTAATGGCTATGTCACTGGACTCCCACGTAGTCTACCTCTCCTAAAAAAAAAAAAAAAAAAAAAAGAAAGAAAGATCTGTTTAGATTGAGCCAGCCAGGAACCAGAACCCAGGTCTTTCATGATCCCAGCCATTGTGCAGTGGTACCTTCCCACTCGTGCCACAAGGGCTGTTCCTGGTCCTCAGCATTTTGAGCAGTTTCCTCTCTTCTGGCTTTGCCATGGCCAGAACTTACTCTGATGCTATTCACTGCAGAAAACTCCTGAAAGCAACTCTCTAGTCAGTTGCTTCTCTCCAAGGGTACCAGGAAAAAGTAATCTTTTTTTTTTTTTTAACTTTAAAAATCTTGTATCTACTGGCTTTTCAGAACCCACAGAGGTTTGTACTCAAGATCTTTGGTATAAAGGAACAACATTGCCTGAGGTGTGATAGAAGTTAAGCAAAAAGAGGGCATGGTCAAAGTGGGAATTTGAAGTACGATTAACAAAGGGAGTATTTACAAGTGAAAAAAGTGTGGGCAATCACCTCAGATAATGCAATACCAATAGGTTAAGAACATGGAATTACTAGGATGTGTTGTGATCAACCCGAAGCGTCAAGAAGTTAGATGGCTACAGAGTTCACAGAGAAGAAGTGAGGGGCAGAGAGAGACCTCTGTGGAGAGGAGCCATTTGCCTGACAAATGACTTCACTCTTCTCCTTCCCTTCAATCTCCTCTGATACTCCTCACTTGTGAAATTCAACTGGACACCTGATAGAGTCTCTAAAGGTCAATACCTCGGGACAAGGAACACTTGATAGAGACTAGAACAGATGCAGAGGGACGAATAACACAGAGTGGCTGAGTGCTGAAAATGAGTTTTCTGTGGACCAAGAGAATGATAAAAGGTATTAAACCATTCTTAAGTGAGCCTGCTGTGTGCGTACTTGTTTCCTAACCTATTTTCCCAGTTTAAATGATTACTAGCAGGTGAAATCAGTAAAATATTCATGGGAACATATTGGTTTAAATAAATATATTAGCCCAGCCCCAGTGGTGCAGGCAGTGGTGTACTGGACTGTGGTGGTGGAAGGCACATGGCTGACTGCAGTTTCAGATCTCTGATTAGCCTGGCTCTAGGCATACATGTGGGTGCCCAAGATCCTGATAGGCTGGAAGACAAGACACTGTTCAGAGTGTCTGCTCTAGCTCACTCTTTTTCATGTGCAAACACACATACACTTTCTATCATGAGTAAAATAAACTTAAAAAAAATTCTCCTTACAAATAAACAAACAGGGCCAGACTCATAGGTTAAAGGAGCTGGATCTCATGTGGCCAATTAAAGTTCTAGTCCTAGCCCTGGTGGCTCAGAAAACACACCAAGTATATGTACATGCATGCCACAAATTCTGTAGGATAGAGAAATGATGGAGAAAGAATTACAGATGGCCACACTTCATGTGAGGTGCTTTCTCTCTCCCTCTCTCTCTCTCTCTCTCTGTCTTTGTCTCCTTCTCTAGTCTCTGATCAGTGTATAAACCTCTGGCAATTAACATAATTACTAAATAAATGAAATTTAAAATTTGTATTTGTTTAAATATCAAGAATTTTATAGAAAAATCCTTGAGTCCACATAACCCTGTTTATTTCAGAGGTGTTAACAGTGAATGGCACAAATGGTTGGTTCTCTTTTTAGCAGCAGTATTGCCTTACTGTTTGATTTTTTTTTTGTCTCTATAAAGAAAGAAATTGATCTCGAAAGCATTTCTAATTCTTTGAATATTTACACATCTGTACTTAAAAGCAATTATTCAATGCACTGGGAATTATGTAGCGTCCTTTTCTGCAAAAGAAACTAGTATCTCTTGTAGTGAAGTGACAGTTTACCTAAATTGTGATTTTTGGATAAGAGGGTGAATAATTATATATTTCTTTGTATTTCAAAAAATTTTCTATAATATATTCTCTATCTCAAGGAGATTATTTTTCTTCTTTAAATATAGCCTATAAACATATTTAAGGCAAATACTTGCTGTACTATTTTTATTGCATTTGCCATGATGTTTATATTATACACCACACATACACACACACACACACACACACACACACATATAATGAAATGATTACCATAGTCAAGAAAATTAACATATCTATCATCTCACAGTTACATTTTTTCCTTCTAGTGGTAAAGTTACCTAAAATCTAAACTCTCAGTAAATTTCCAGTATAAGATATAACATTAACTATAGTCCTCAAGGCACCATTATTCAGACTTTTTTTTTTCTTTCATTTTCTTCAGTGGTAAAATTTGTTTTGAAAATTATTTATCCCAGGACCAGCAGGTGGCGTGGTGGTTAAGGTGCTGGACATTCCCACATGGCAGACCACGGTTCAAGTCTTGGACCTGGTGGCTTCCTTTCTGACTTTCCCGCTCTCTCTGTGTCTTCCTCTGATCAAATTAAAATTAAAATAAATGAAGGAATAAATAAATAAAAATAAATAATTCTTTAAAAAAAGAAAAATTTTTTATCCCACTAAAAATAGATATGTTGAATATTTACAACTACGTTTGCCTATATAGAAGAAGAATATCTTAAAATGCTTTAAATCTATATTCCCTACTTCTTTGACCATGGTTAGGATTTAACTGCCTTATAATTCCAAAATAGACAAGTGGAATTGCATCAGATTAAAAACCTTCTAGACAGCAAAAGAAACAATAATTAGAGTGAATCGACAACCCTTGGAATGGAAGAATATCATTCGAAACTATGCCTCAGAAAAGGGACTGATAACTAGGATGTACAGAGAACTCAAAGAGTTTATCCCCCAGAAAAAAACTATCAACCCAGTCAAAAGATGGGCAAATGGGCTTAATAGACAACTCTCTAAGGAAGACATATGAACAACCAAAACGTATATGAAAAAATGCCCAACATCTCTAATCATAAGGGAGATACAAATCAAAACCACTATGTGCTAACCACCTAACCCTAGTCAGAATGGCGAAGATTAAAAAAATAAAGAATGATAAGTACTAGTGAGCCTGTGGCGAAAAGGGAACACTCCTACACTGTTGGTGGGAATGTAAATTAGTACACCCACTGTGGAGAAAAATATGGAGGTTCCTCAAAAACCTACAAATAGAACTACCGTATGATCCAGCAATTCCACTCCTGGGTATCTACTCTAAGAATAGAAAACATTCAGTCAGAAAAACGCTTGCACATCCATGTTTATTGCAGCATTACTCATAATTCTATGACATGGAATCAGCTTAAATGTCCACAAATGGATGAATGGATTGAAAAAGTGTAGAACATATACACTACAGAACACTACTCAGCCATAGAAAACAATGAGATCCTAGCATTTGGTGGAAAGTGGATGAATAT
Source organism: Tupaia belangeri chinensis (assembly GCF_000334495.1). NCBI lineage: Eukaryota > Metazoa > Chordata > Mammalia > Scandentia > Tupaiidae > Tupaia > Tupaia belangeri. The sequence goes on from NW_006159816.1 coordinate 496,749, forward strand.
AAAAGATTTACTGATAAGTGGAGCAAACTTGACTATGAAAGAGAGGAATTGTATGTCCCCACTCAATATATATCAAATGTCAGCATGCTATGGCAGAAACTGAATGATTGGAAGGCATAAAAACATGGAGAGCAATTATGATAATAAAGACAGTGTGGGAGGAGGGTGGAAAACAGAAGGTGAGAGGGAGGGAATCAATGGAAAAAAGAAAGAAACAAAACATTTAAAAGACCCATAATAAAAGAAATCTTTTGATTATGATGTATATGGTAATATCTGCAACTGGACTGACATACAGTATATTCATTAAAGGAAAATTCATTTGGTATGCTGTAATGATACACAATGATTAAATGTAAAAAAGAAATATTAAAAAAAGAAAGCACAGTGAGATGCAAAAAAAAATAATTTAACTGTCTTAGTAGTGATCCTCAGAGCAAATCAAACAATTTTATTATTTAATACATTCTTGTCATTCTTGTTATTATTTTTTGTTTTATTTTATATTTTAATTTTTTCAAAGATAATTATTTAATTTTATTTATCATTATTCTTCTTCAGTTTGATGAGAGAGAGAGAGAAAACAAGCCTCCAGGTCCAGGACTCGAACCATGGTTGAGCATATACAAATCCAGCACCTGAACCACAATGCCACCTACTGGCCCCTAATTTTTTTGTTATTTTTAGACTCAGAGGCAAGCAGCACTTACTGAAAACGAAAATGGCATAGTAGCTTCTTGTTCTAATGGTTTCTATTTGTGTGATTTCATGCACTCCTTCTTATGGCCATATTTTAATGTTAAATTTAATATCTACTATAGGCATTCTTTTAATTTTACTTTTGAGTTTTAATATGGCATTCCTAAAATCATATGCTTCTCATTTTTGTATTTCAATCAATCAGAAATGGAGACATTGATATTAATATATTGGATATCAAGTTTTTTAAAAAAATTATTTATTTATTATTCATGTTATTTTACATTAGGGATATCTTGTGCATTTGATATCACAAAATTAATGAAGACTTGCATATTTATACAAGATTTTTCAGTGTCAGAACATTGTTAGTTAAGTAGATGGTCCTCTTGCAAGATCGAGTGATGTAACATCTTAGAAGGTAACCTTAGAGTGACGTACTTGATTGTGAACATTGCATCATTTTATACTGAGTATATTTTCATTTGGAAACTGGCAATTCTTAATTTTAATAAAAATCTACTCAATTGTTTTCTGCAACTTGGTATTCTTGTTTAAGAATAGAAATTGCTTATCTTCTGCAATGCTTGACTTAATAGAGCCAATCAATTGTTTTTCAAAGATGTTGCTTTCTATAGTCATGTCTTCTTTAAGTGTTCTGATCATTATAAGGCAAGGAAGCTACTCCAAAGAATCAGGTAGGTCGAAGTGTACCAGACACATATTTTCAGGCTGCTTTTAAAAGTCTTATGGGGACCAGCAGATGACATATGGTTACATCGCTAGACTCTCACATAGTTAACGTGGTTCAAATCCTGGAGCCAGAGGCTTGAAACTCACCAGGCATGTGTATGTGCATGCCCAAAATCCCAAGAGAATAGAGGAGAAGGGACTGTGACATGGCCCTACCCCCTGGGAGGGGGAGTGATTTCTCACTTTCTGTCTCTGTGTTACTCTCTGTCTCTCTGACAAGCACACATACCGTATAGCAAAAATATCTCTTTAAAAAAAGTGTTAATTTTATCTGAGTCATTAAATTTATTGGCATAATGTTTTTAAATTATTTTAATAACACCTGTTTTAGAACCCTTGTCTACTAGTTCTCTTATCTTTGTAAATATTTAGGTAAATTTCAGCTGATATATTTTTATATCCATTATAGGTCAGCTTTCTTACTTTTTTTGAAAAAGTTATTTATTTAATCTATTATTATTTTTAAAATTTTTCTATAAGGTATTTACACTCACCAGAAAGAGGCATACATACAGAGAAGAAAAGCAAGAAAACAAATCTCTGGGTCTAGGACTCAAACTGCCGTTGGCTATGTGGGATTCCAATGCTTTAACCACCACACCACCTACTGGCCTTCTTGCTTCTTTTCAAGCCTGGTAATTTTTTTTTAGAGATTTTTGCTATAGGGCATGTGCACTAGCTGGAGAGAGTAACCAATCCCTTCTCCTTCATTCTTCTCTTGGGATTTGGGGCATGCATGCACATGTGCCTGGTACGTTTAAAGCCACTGGGTCTGGGAGTTGAACTGCAGTCCATCACACAGGAGTTCAGTGCCTTAACCACTGTGTCACCTGCTGGCTCCATACCTGTTAATTTTATATTTGATGAGAGACCAATTGGGAAAAATCACATATAAAACATTGAAATTATAATGAAAGTAAAAGAAATTTCGATGTTTTTAATGAGAAATAAATGAAGTGTAGTTTAGTTTCTAGATTTGGAGAGATTATAATAAATGGGGAGTTTAAAGACAGGAGCATCCCTGATGTGCCTTGTAACCAAAACTGACTTAGATGGTTAGAGATGGGAGTGATATAGAAAAGAGGATTTTGATAAGAGAGAAGAGCTTGAATTTAGAATGATATGACAGTTTTTCAGGAGTAATGATTAAGCCAATTGCTTGAAAATTAAGATGTGCATAAAAGCTATATTAGGAAACTATGTATTTTAATATTTGACTACATTGTGTGCAGAGGACATGCTGACTGAGACACGAGAAATACCTTGAAGACAGGTACTGTGCTGCACACACAGGTGCCCACTTACCACACGTGTATGTGTACGTGTGTGTGTGTATGTTTGTGTGTTTATCCTTATGTATATATTCATATATATTAATATATAGTCACAAATGTACTTACATTTGAAGGCATTTTTTTTTCTTTTATGCAGCTCCAAATATAGTAATAGATGCCAAGTAATTATTGGACTAAATTGGGCTTTTAATGCCTGTTGGAAATGCTTTCTGTGTAGGAATAACTACACAGCTGTCAACTTATTTTGCTATCAAACACAGTAGCCAGTGGAGTTCCCATCCACAGCTTGGGGGATCAGAAACTGCTCAGGTTAGAACATCAAGTACATGTACTTATCCTATGCTTTGGGAGCCAGAACAACATTCTTAGGCCAGATATTAAGAACATAAGTTTTTGTTTGTTTGTTTTTTAGGTTTTACCAAAAGGTGCGTGCCCTCAATGGAGAGAGACACAGGGAGACAGAAAGTGAGAAGTCACTCCTCAGGGATGATGGCCACACCACAATCCCTTCTCTTCTATTCTCCTCTAAGGCTTTTGGGCATGTATGCACATGTACCTAGTGTGATTTTTCATGCCACCAGATTCAGAGCTCAAACTGTGGTTGGCCATGTGGGAATACAGCATCTTAACCAACGTACTACCTGCTGGACCCAAGGGCACTTGGTTTATCCACTCTGATTGATTGAAAAAAATAATTATGAAGTGAGTTTTTCTAAATTCAGGAAATCATTTATTTTATGTACATGACTTGGTGACATTATACTTGGAGAATTTACCAGTAGGATGGTTTAGGATTTAGGTAAATAGTAAATAACCATCTTGTTTTTAAAAAATTACAAATCTCAGGTGGCATGGTGGTTAAGGAGCTGGACTCCAACAGGGCCAATCATGGTTCCAGTCCCAAACCTGGTGTCTTGCTTTCTCACTTTCCTTTTCTCTCTCTCTGTCTCTCTCTGGTCAAATTAAAAAGAATAATAATAAATAAAATTAAATTATTTTTTAAAATTACAAATCTGTACAAATACATACAGTAAAACCTTAACACTTCGGAACTCACTGGTTACAATGTATGATCATTTGATAATGATTCATAACAATGTTTAAATTTGTATTATCTATGAAGAAAGTAAAATAATAGCCTAAATAAGATAGTTGTAAATTATTGTATGCAGAATTTGATTACTAAAGCAAACTCTAAATTGAAATAGTAATAATATAAATTATTTCATGAACAGAGTGTTCTGATTATAAATAATCAATTATTCCATGAACATGGTGTTTTGATTATAAATAACTTTATACATAGGCTTTCTTTTTATGTAAATAGAAATATTCACTCACTCATATATTGTGCATAGAGAGTAAAGAATGTATGGTTTCTTTCTGCTCAGTATAGGACAGTGTTCTAGTCTGTTCTGTTGCTAATATCAAAGTCTGTGTAATTTATTAAAAATAGAGGTTTATGGGACCAGCAGTTAACATAATGACTGTGTCGCTGGACTCCCATGTAGTCGACCACGGTTTGTGTCCCGGACCCAGTGGCTTAAACTCACGCCAGGCGCATGTGCGTGCGTGCCCAAGATCCCGAGAGGAGAATGGAGGAGGAGGGATTGCGGCGTGGCCATCCCCCCGAGGGGTGATTTCTCACTTTCTGTCTCTCTGTCTGTCTGTCTCTGTCTGGAGAGTGCATGCGCCCTATGGCAAAAACCTCTCAAAAAAAAAAAATAGAGGTTTATGAAAAGTTGCGGCACACAGGCAAAGGAGACTCAAGGAGTCCTAGTAACATGAATATATTGGGTCATTGGGGAAATCATAACGTATTTTTCTACATTTTTTAATGCAAAAATGTGTCATGACCTTCTCGGCAACCCAATATATATTTCTTTACAGTCTTTGTGTGTTGATAAAATGAGCTTGAGTGTGTGTGCATATGAAGAGATACAGTTTTACAGAGTTCTATCTTATTAGGTTTTCTAATGGGGTGGTAAAACTGTTCTGAAGTTTCTATATTCCCAGAAGAATTTCTTGTGTCAGAGTACATGTTTATACCATCACTAAGACATAATAATTTGCAGTATTTTGTTTCTAAATCACACTGAGATGTCTCTGTGAAAGGGCATGCTCATGGTGCAGGTAATAGAGCTTCTCAATATCGCAAGATTCATCCATTGCTGATGGGATGATTACCCTGAGAACAATTGCAGACTGTCTAGTTAGGAATTGTTCCTGAGGATTGTCTCCTAGGGGATGCTTCCTCTCATTTTATATAAAGACCTCTCCATTCTTGAGTTCTTTATTTTTTTCAAAAGTTTATTTATTTCTTCTGAAAGAGAGATAGATAGGCACTTCCAAAAGAGTCCCCATACAGAGCTCTACTAACCCAAACCAGCCAGGACCATTGGCTAGGGAGACCTTAGGACTCGAACCCAGGACCCTCTCATATGACTCCAGTATGGCAGAGTATGACACCACTGCCACACCACCATGGCTGGCTGAGTTCTTTATTGTGATCCATTTCTTATTCATTTATCAGTTAGGATTGGCTCAGCTGCATATTTTAAAAATCTCAAAATAACAATAGCTTAAGACTGACATGCATGGTATTCTTTCTGGAAAACGAAATGTAATACACTGTAAACTTATATGTGATTCAATGTAATACAAACAAGGTTACGGTAATAATAAATAAAAATTTTAAAAAATAATGCTAGCTTAAAATAAGAGTTTTTGTTTTCTTCTCGGAAACAAGTCCAGAGGTAGGCATTTTCACTCAGAATCACGGCATGAAATCCAGGTAGAAACCTTTCTTCTCTGTCATTCCCAGTATGTGGCTGTCTTCTGCCAGGTCATTTCATGGTCCTAGAGGGCTGCTGAACTTTCGGACAGTTCCACTGCTTTCCAGAGAGTAAGGAGTGGGCAAGGGATAAATAAAAGCTCAGTTAGCCTTCTTCAAATAATTGTTCTGAAAATCTTACCAAACACTTCCACTTACATTTCATTGGCAAGAATTTGGGCATACCAGCTTCAAGAGAAACTGTAAAATATAATTGTAGTTGGGAACATGGATGACTCAAATAAAAATAGAGTGCAGTTACTCAGAAAGAAGTGGTGGCAACCATCTGAATCAATTAATGTTTCAAATCACATCATACAATCAAGTTCTACTCAAGTCATTCTCATGAGGATACATGAGTGGTATGTTTTTAAGTCATTGCTGGAGAAGTAGAAATGTAAATCACTTTATTTTACCTTCATCAATGAAAGGCATTTGATGATGTGTTATGTTTTAGGGTTATAAGCATTACAAAAATCTTATCGTAGTCAGTGTGTCAGTGAAGCCTCAAAGCCAGGCTAAATTCTTCCTTTCTGTGAGACATATTGTCATTGTATTTTCTGTGGCTTTCTTTGCTAACTTTGCTTTAACCAGACTTATCTAATGGTACATAAAATTTATTTTGCAATATTATTGTCTACTCATATTTTTTCAAGATGATCCAAAAACTATTTATAGCTCCCCACACAAGCAGTCTAGATACGACTTTTTTCCACAGAGAAATGGCATTCTTTATGGGTGGAGGAATGTTATATGTTTGCTGAAATTACTGACTTGTCTTTGCACTCTATGCTTTGGCATTGGAAATCATCCAGAGTAAATGATCAGAACATCTACTGTTATTTCTAAGATGGTGCCTCGAAGTCGATCTACTGCATTCTGTCCTGTGAAATACCTTGAGCAGGAGTGGATTTATGTTCCGTTTGATGACTTACAAAAGTAGACAAGTGGTTTTCTTATTGCTCATATATCGTGCATAGAGAGCAAAGAATGTATGTGTTCTTTATGCTCAGTATAGGGCAGTGTTCTAGTCTGTTCTGTTGCTGATATCCAACTTTGGATAATTGATTTAAAATAGAGGCTAATTCAGTTCACATTTTGGAGGTCCAAGGTAGAGGTCTTGCTGAGTCCCAAGGCATTGCATCACAAATACCAGAAAAGAATACCTGTCCATGTTATTCCCTCTCTTTATAAATATTTCCAAAGATCTTTAGACTTTCTAGGACTCAATCATGGGGCCCCACCCTGGTGCCTAATCACTTCTCAAAGGCCTCATGTGTCATCATAATAATTAAATTAAGTTTAATTAAATATCAAGACATGGACTTCAGGAAGACACCCAAACCACAATAGGCAGTAACTTTTTTATTTTTATTTTTAGAGAGATATTTTGCTATAGGGCATATGCACTCCCTGGAGAGACACAGAGACAGACAGACAATGAGAAATCACCTCCTGGGGGGATAGTCATGCTGCAAATCTCTTCTCCTCCATTCTTCTCTCAGGATTTTGGAAACACAAACACATGCACCTGGCGTGAGTTTTAAGCCACCATGTTCAGGACTCAAATCGTGGTCAACCATGTGGGAGTTCAGCAAAATAATCATTATGCCACCTGGGTGGTCCCAACAAGCAGTACCTTTAGAAACACTTATTTATAATTTAATGCATAGACATTTCAAAAAGGGTTACAAACTGGGAACCAGCAGTTAGCGTAATGGCTATGTCATTGGACTCCCACATAGTCGACCGCAGTTCACGTCCCGGACCCGGTGGCTTAGAACTCATGCTGGGCGCATGTGCATGTGTGCCTAAGATCCCGAGAGAAGAATGGAGGAGAAGGGATTGCGGCATGACCATCCCCCCTGGGGGGT
>NW_006159816.1:505074-512016 GCF_000334495.1 Tupaia belangeri chinensis
GTCTGGCGAGCACACGCGCCCTACAGTGAAAACCTCTCCAAAAAAAAAAAAAAAAAGTGTTACAAACTAAGTGAAGCAATTTTTATTACCGCACTGTATCAAGTATCTACTACTACATAAGAATTATCCCAAAACTTAGTGTTTAAAAACACTAACATTAATTACCTCCTGGTTGCTCTAAGTTTGGAATTCAAACATGACTTAGCTATGTTCTGTGCTTTAAAATTGCTCAGAAGTTGGGGCACATCATCTTATGGTCAAAAGCAAGATTAATATTTTCCAAATTTGTCCCAAATGAAAAAGCATTACAGTAAAAACACCAAGCATATATGTCTATATATTTTTTCTTATCTTGATTAAATTTTTTGGCACTTTTCCCTTTTATCTTTATTTTTATTGTTGTATACAGTGAATAATAGCTACATTAATATTCAGAACACTACTCTTTAAATATTCCCTTAGTGCCAACTCTGAAAAAGCAAAACAGCCATAAAATAAGGTCTATTTTTGAGAATATACTTTTCTGAAATGTCTATGTTATCTTGACTATTCTAGAAGGTTCCACTTGAAAAAATGGTAGTTAAACTAGCCAACTACACCACTAATATTATTGGGAAATGAATATAGTATTAATAATTGCATAAGTAATAAAGACTGATCTTAATTATATCAAAAATATCTGAAAATATTTCTATCTGATGACCTTGAAATAGCTATAAAAGTCTTAGATAGTTTGTATATTTAATATTATGTTATTGTGATATAATTATAGTAACTCTCCATTTCTCTCTGACTGCCTCTTTGAAATAGACTAAGATGCCTAGTGAAGCAGCTGGAGAGAGGTGATGTGAATGTCGTGGACTTAAAGAAGAACATCGAATATGCAGCCTCTGTGCTGGAAGCAGTTTATATTGATGAAACAAGGTAAATTTTGGTCTCCTCTCCCTTTTATATTCTTTGCTTCTGTTTTCTCTTCATTCTTCTTTTTTGACCCTCCTTTAATGCAATCCAGAATTTAGGATATCTCAATATTTAGGATACCAAAATCAAAATATTATGGGAATTTAGAAGGTTCTTCTTCCTGTAGCTAATTAATTAAATTATTATTTTTAAAAACAAAAATGTACATCTTAATCTAAATGTTTGAATATTATAAAATTGTCAAACACCAAAATAATAAAATAAAAAAAAAATCTATAAACCTCTTCTTTCCCCCCCTCGCTGCCTTAGGCCCAGACTTTTAAATGTTATAGGCATGTGTAGCCTTGCATTGTTTTTCGCTGATGTAACGATTTTTTTCATCTCAGATTTCAGAGTTCCTTCTGAGAAAATGGATATCACATGCCCACACGTTCTCATGAGATTTATCTATCAGACACTTTTTGCAAGGATTGTTAAGGGACACTCCTAAATGTGCTTTTGATCACCGCTCAATCCTAGCTTTATAATTAGAAGAGTAGTAAAGAGATGAAGAAAGGGAGATTCATTGAAAAGGATTGCTAGCCTAGTGCTGTGATTCTGACAGGCTCTTTCACTACAGAAGACTTCCAGCAAATCTATATTTGGCCTACGTCTCCTGGTGTTTGGGAGTACCGAGACTGATTCTTGATGTTCATTTCAAAAAAAAAGAGAAAGATGTGGGGCCAGCAGGTGGCATAACGTTACCTCACTGGCTCTCACTTGGTCCACTGCAGTTTGAGTCTCAGGCCTGGTGGCTTAAAACACATGCTGGAGTGGGACCAGCAGTTAGCATAATGGCTATGTCGCTGGACTCCCATGTAGTTGACTGCAGTTTGAGTCCTGCACCTGGTGGCTTAAACTCATGCTGGGCACGTGTGCGTGCATGCCCAAGATCTCCAGAGGAGAATGGAGGAGAAGGGATTGTGGTGTGGCCATCCCCCCTGGGGGATGATTCTCGTTTTCTGTCTCTTATCTCTCTCTCTCTTTCTGGTGAGTGCACATGCCCTGTAACAAAAACCTCTAAAAAAAAAAAAAGGTACATTAAAAACAAACAAAACAACAAACAAACAAACAAACTCATGCTGGTCATGTGTGCATGTGTGCCCAAGATCCTGAGGGGAGAATGGAAGAGAAGGGATTGTGGTGTGGCCATCCAACCAGGGTGGGGGTGGGGGGTGTGATTTCTTCCTTTCTGTCGCTCTGCCTCTCCAGTGGGCAGCACATGCCTATAGCAAAAATCTCTCTCTCTCTCTCGAGAGAGAGAGAGAGAGAGAGAGAGAGAAAGGTGACAGGCTGATCACCACCATCTGTGAATTCAGAGCTAAGAGTGGACCTGTGGAGGGAGTGATACACACGTCCAGAGCTTTCCAAAGAAAAGATGCTGAGTTTTATTCAAAGCCATAAGGCAGTTGGAGTATAGGTCTCTTGAAGTACCAAAACATGCTGCTATCAGATGATTTAAACAAAGGCTGTGAGGGATAATTATTAGTGTAAAAGTTAGGAAAGGAATTGTAAAAATTTAGCTAAAATATCAGAGAACATATAATATTTGAAGTATCCTCTTGTCTAGTAAATTGTGGTTTTACTAAACTACTGGTTTTGAGAGACTAAGACTGGATTTCAAAATATTTTTTGCATAGATAGTATACTTAAGAGCCCTTCAGAGATCTTCAAAAAAAATAGCATTTAGTCATTTGTTACATATGAGAGAATTTCAAATAGTGTATGCAAAACTGAAATGAAAATATTGGCGTATTTTGAAGTGAAAAATTTTTTTAAATCCAGGCATAGTTTTTTCACAATATGTATTTTCCAAAATTCTTCAAAGACCTCTCATAAATGCTAGCAAAACCAGCAGTCTAGGAAAACACCTTGATTGTAATTTTCTGTCTCTCCACCAAATTTCTGAACATTCAGAAGCAGCAGAGTGAAGGAATGGACAGGTGATCAAACATAGAAGATGCCTTCACCTCTTTAGGATCCATGCCTGTGTTAGGCCTCAGCCTGGGGAAGAGTACTTACATGATGGAAAATGACAAATGCTGCAATTCACAATTTGTGTTTTTCCAAGAGCCTATGGTTAAACATTGTCATTGCACCCCTGGTTAGACCTAAGATTACCTCTTATGAGCCTTCTAAATAATGTATTAACATGAGCAAATGATCAGGAAAAGAAATTTTAGAGCAACAATACTTGATAGGCTTGATTTCATATGTACTTAGTACAAACCACAGCAGCAAACTGCTGTCACTTCATATGTTCTTAGTAAAACCCACCCACAATATATTGAGGATGTTTCTGTTGAGAAGTGTATATATTTAATAGTATCATTTGCCTTAAGAATATTAGTAAAACAGATTATGTAAAAGTAGTGGAGCTCAAGAAGCATTTAGCTGTTTTCACACTTTACATAAAATTCTGCTGACTTCTGAGATATTTTTTAATGGGAAATTATCTTTCTAGAAAAATATAAAATCATTCAATGAGCATTCCAGACAAGCATCATTTGAAAGTGGGGCTGAATTGAAAAAGATGAACATGTAATAAAAGAAGATAAAACAGAAATTATTAATTGATTTCAACACGAGTGTGTGCACACAATCACACAACCTTCTTCCCACTAAGCTCCTTAGTGACTATAGAGTTTCAGTTAAAAATAAAATCAAGGACCAGAGGTGACATGGTTGTTGTGGTACTGGACTCCCACATGGCTGACTATGGTTTGAGTCTTGGACCTGGTGGCTTGCTTTCTCACTTTCCCTCTCTGTCTTTCTGTCTGGTCAAATTAAAAAATAATAAACAAAATTAAATAAATAATTCTTTTAAAAAAGAAAAAAATCAAAACAAACATCTTCCTTTGCAGATGATTTTAGTGAGGAAAATGAAAACAGGGATACTGATAGAAATTGAATTCTATCCTTCTTTGTAGGGATTATAGCATAATTCCCTAATGAATATGACTGTTTGCTGGATTTTTTTTTAAAAAAAGACATTTTGAAATGCAAATGCAAGTGTTTTCGAAATCTTACTTTCAGATGTGTCCCTAGAGGCTACTGACTTTCAAAGTCGCACAGTTGTAATCCAGAAACATGTGTGTGGAGGGGGGAGGGGAGGAATCTGTTTGATTGTCTTTATTTAGATTGGAATACTGCCAAGCAAAATAATATCCTTGGCCTCATGAATAGCAGGATAGGAGCTGACTGGGAGGTATGCTTCCACAAATGGATATTATATTTACTAATACCTCCCGCAAACACAATTTATTACTTCACTTTGTTTATGTGAACCAATACATTTTATGATCACTATGGTTACAGCATAGACTTAGGATTCAGAAAATCTGGGTTCTTCAAAGCCTACATTTCCCACTCTGTAATTTCTTTCTCCAAGCAAGTCACTTTACATCTGTAATCCCTAGTTTTATCATCTATTAAATAAATAACAGGACAATGCTCACCTAATAGAGTTGACACAAGGATTAAATGTAGTACAATGCCTGACAGACTATAAGTTAAGTAATACTCATCATTTCTGTGGTACTACTAAAACGCATACAACGTTGTGATATACAACACGTCAGGATATATAACTCACACTGCCTAGTGTAGCTATCAGATATTTCCTGAGAGCAATTTTTGATCCTGAAATAATCAAGACAGGTTGGTTCTATTAACTAGGAAATGAAAGTAAAGCATAAAATGAGAGAAAGGCTTACAGAGATTTACATTCCTGGAAAAATATCCTCAGTTTGACTTCTATGTCTTATGAAGTCTTAAAGTCTTTAACTGGAGAATAGATTTTCTTAAATGAGAATGCATTGATGTCAAGAAATACTTCCAGAAGTTAGTCTGATGGAAATGGAATGATGTTCAAGGTTCCTTGGTGGCTAAAACTGTTGAAATTGTGGATTACAGTGATTTACGGAGGAGCATTCATGAATTTAACAGACAGTTACTGAGTACCTGAAGTAAAGACCAGGCACATTGGTAATCAGAACCAAGATGATAACTCTTCAGATAGCTGATGAAAGAATTGTGAGGATAAACCAGAGCACAAGGACAAATGCTATAAACCAGAAATAGGGAGGTTGAGAGAGACCCAAGCACACTGATAAATTGCAAGAGGAAATACCATGTAGCAGCCATAGGTCATAACTCAAAGAAATAATATTGGATAAGAATTTATACAGAATCAGGATTCCAACCAGATGTATTAGACTTGCAGGTATTCCTTGATGTTAATGAATTTGTCCCTAGCAAAGCTCTCCCTCTCCATTCTTAAAGTCATTGTAAATGTTAGCTATATGGGCACCGAATCTCAGAGATATTGTGCTAATTAGAGATGTGAATTTGGAAATTATAACCAAGGGTCTCTGACTTTTGCGAGTTTTTGATGCCTTTACTTTGATATTAATAGTTGAAGCTCCTTTGCTATTCAGATATACTTCCTATCCTAAAGTTTTTGAGAATTCTTAGTAAATGTTTACTTTACCAGTATACCCTAGCTGTTACTTTCCAATGCATCCCACTGAATGGTCCCTATGCAAGCCATTATTTTTCCTTCAAGTCCAGCTATCTACACACAAGCCCCTAAGCATGAGCTCAATCCTTTCCTCCAGCTCCTCAAATTGAGTGAAAAGCAACTGTAACTTCTGTTAATATCTTAATAGTAGATGTTTTCAGAATCCACAATTCAAGCCCTTCTCCAGAGGTTCCTATGAAGCATCTCTCTGCGTCGTCTAAGCTATGATGCCCTTCTCACAGGACACCACTTACCATCCCCTTTCAACATGTTTTCCTATACTGAAATCAGTATTTCAAACTCCAAGACCAAAATAAAGGAAGGGGACAATCAAAACTAATGTCAAGTTTGGCATTTATCTCCCAGGATTAACACCTATGTCAAAAAGCAATGCATTTGGGCCAGCCAGGGGCATGTTGGTTAGGCAGTTGGCTCCCACATGATCGATTGCAAGGTTCAAGTCCTGGACCAACCTAGAGGCTTAAAAAACATGACAAGCACATGTACGCCCAAAATTCTGAAAGAAGAAATAGAGGAGAAGAGATTGCAGCATGACTGTTCCCCATGGTGGGGAGATGTTCTCTCATTTTTTTCTTTCTGTCTCTCTCTCTCTCTCTGTTTATCTTGAGAAAGCACATATGTCCTCAAGTAAAATTTAAAAGAAAAAATAAAAAGCTATGCATTCTAAATCCATATTTAGGGGTAAAATGACAGTTTTCTAAAGGACATGTAATCTACAGGGATGTAGTTATGCTCATAATGAAGATAAACTTATACATGACAGTATAGAAATATTTAGTGTCTTTTTTTTTTTGGAGAGGTTTTTGCTATAGGGCGCACATGCTCGCCAGACAGACAGAGAGAGACAAAGAGACAGGAAGAAATCACCTCCCAGGGGGGATGGTCACACCACAATCCCTTCTCCTCCATCCTCCACAATCCCTGCTCCTCCATCCTCCTCTCGGGATTGGGCACGCACGCGCATGCACCCAGCATGAGTTTTAAGCTACCAGGCCCTGGACGCAAACTGCGGTTGACTACATGGGAGTCCAGTGACACAGCCATTATGCTAACTGCTAGTCCCAATATTTAGTGTCTTAAAATCATGTTCTCTCAATTTTCTTTATGCCAAAGTAGAGCATTCACTTAATTTTACTGGGACTAAAAGACCTGTTCTGGATATTTATTCATAACAAAAGAGAAGATTAACTAAAGGTAAAAGAACGCCTCTGTAGAATGAAATAATGTCAGTTTTTCTTACTTCCAACCATTTAAGTTTTAAACACTCTTAAAATTCCATGTTAAAATGGGTTTCTATGTTACACCTTTCATTGAAATTAAGAGAATACGCGAATGCCATGTAGAGGTATAGAGTAGGGGGGACAAGAGGGTGGTGGTTGGGAACCAGCAGTTAGCGTAATGGCTATGTCGCTGGACTCCCACGTAGTCGACCGCAGTTC
>NW_006159816.1:512459-526545 GCF_000334495.1 Tupaia belangeri chinensis
GAGAGGAGAATGGAGGAGAAGGGATTGCGGCGTGACCATCCCCCCTGGGGGGTGATTTCTCGCTTTCTGTCTCTATGTCTCTCTCTGTCTGTCTGGCGAGCACACGCGCCCTACAGTGAAAATCTCTCCAAAAAAAGAAAAAAAAAAAAAGAGGGTGGTGGTTAAGAAAAACACAAACACTTAAGGTCAGGCATGATTATGTTAGAGTAGACTTGAAAGAATAGATCTAGAAGTAGGGGCATACCTGAAGAATATGTAGTGGCCAAAGCAGCAGAAAACAAGCTAACTAGAAAGGGTAAATCAAATGCCACAGGGAAAGTCATTGGATGATTTAGGTAATTTTTAGGTGATTACTGATGCCTCTGAAGGGCAGTTCCAGTAAAGACAAAAAGCTACCAGCCACATTAAGGTAGTATGGGTAATTAATGTGAAATGGCTTCATGAAGCAATGATTATAGATTATTTTTCAAAAATTTTCTAGAACAGAACAAGAAGTAGAGATACAATCTATCATTGGGGACACACACTTAAAAAAGACTTTTCATTTATTTCCATGCATAGATTTTTTTTTGTGTGTGTGAGGTTCTTTCCTTCCCTGAAGGGTGGGTTAAACAGAGACACAGGGAATTGGAAATGATGCAAGACACTAATGTCATGTTGTTTATTTCTGAGTTCAAGGTGAGCTCACAGAACTCAAGTAGCACTCACAAGGTGCTTCCTCCTTCTTGGAGCTAAGCTGAGCTGAACCAAAGCCAAGCCAAGTCAAGGCCGTAAGGGCTGAACTAGCAGAACCAAGGCTGAGTTGAGCCAGGCTAGCTAACTAGCTGATCATATGCTCCCTTTCTCTTAAAGGTGCTTCAGACAATAGTGACTCATTGCCAAAGACAAACTGTCATACATGCACATGCACGTTACATGCAATGGCATAAAACAGCAAAGTCATAATTATATAACAAGTGCACAAGTGCACAACTAATAACATAAGTTATTTACCTGTGGCCTTCAAACATGATAAGATAAGAAGTGATGGAGCCAGACTAAACCATCCCTACTCTATTTTTCTACAATATTGTTTTTAGTATAGAAGGCTGTACCTGCAGCCTGCATATAGAAAGTTTTAAGAAGAGATTTGTAATAAAAAGAAAAATTGTTTCACAGAAAGATTAAGTCAAGACATTTTCCTTGGGCAATTATCTAGGAAAAATATAGTCAACCACAGGTAGAAAATATAGATGAAGATGGAACTAACTAGTGCATAGCCTAGGATCCTCAAATCAGCAAAAAATGGACAGCATTGTAAAATCAGCAAGATTAGTTAGCATTTAATTTCAAACTCAACTACTCAGCATTAATAAAGGCACTACAATAATTATAATTCCATGTAGAGCAATGGGTTGAAAAACTTGGGAATCAATGCAATATAGGGAACGAATTGTGGTTAATCACTACAACCTGCACATCTTGACAACACTGACTCAAGTATGTTCCTTTGACATTTAGAGTCAGAATAGAAAAGAAGGAAAAGGACAAAAGAGCTGACTAATGAATAGCTTTTATGAACATTTCCACTGTGATAGGAAATATTTAATTAACTATAATTAAAAGAGTTTATTGGCACTCATTACCAAAATTTTGATGGTTAGTGCTGACTATACACAGAGATTGAGTCAGGGCACAAATGATGTCAATAGATCAGCCTCTCTGTTTTGCTTGCTCTAGAATGACCTCTTCTGATATTCTGAGTGGTAGCAAGATGGTGGCAGTATTTCCAAGCTTTACATCTTCACACTATCAAATCCAGCAATAATGAGAAATATTGTCTTTCCTTTTTTTTTGGAGAGGTTTTTTATGCTATAGGGCACGTGCGCTCGCCAGACAGACAGAGACATAGAGACAGAAAGCGAGAAATCACCCCCCAGAGAGGATGGTCTCGCTGCAATCCCTTCTCCTCCATTCTCCTCTCGGGATCTTGGGCATGCATGCACACGTGCCCGGCATGAGTTATAAGCCACCGGGTCCGGGATGCGAACCGCGGTCAACTACATGGGAGTCCAGTGACATAGCCATTACGCTAACTGCTGGTTCCCTGAGAAATGTTGTCTTTCCTAAAGATCCAGCAAACATTTCCTTACACTTAAGTTTCATTTACTCTAGGTGGGTAATTTTCATATCCCTCAAGCAATCATTGTATCTGGTGGGATTGGATACACAAGTTCAGTGGTCAAGATTCCCATGAGACAGGGAAGTCAATTATTTTTATTAGTAAATTATATACCTAAGAATTGAGAATAGAGGAGTGTGCTTTTCTAAAAAAACAACCAAGTCCTCTTTACAGTGAAAACTAAATGTTTATATTAGTACCACAAACAAGAAGACGCGAACTGGAGTTTGTGTATGATGTTGAGAAATGCAATTTCTTTTCTGGCTTCACACCTTCTAATGATAAGCCTATGAGCAATATATTTTTTTTCCTCCTGTAGTGATTGCTTTTCTTATGTGAAAGGAGAAATCAGTTTCTTTCTGTTCTGTATTTCTGTTATTTTATCTGTGGTTCCAAAGTCTCATTTAATGTCCTGCTGATGAGTCTACTACCCTGACCAACAGGTGGGTGATAGAAAAGAGTTGATTAATTTTGTTTAATGGAAGAACATTTATAAATATGCACTCTTGTTTTTTTTGTTTGTTTGTTTATTTTTGTTTTTGCTATAGGGTGTGTGCACTCACCAGACAGACAGAGAGAAACAGAGAGACAGGAAGTGAGAAATCACCCCCCAGGGGGGATGGCCACATTGCAATCCCTTCTCCTCAATTCTCCTCTTGGGATCTTGGGCTCGCACTCACACGCGCTCGGCGTAAGTTTTAAGCCATTGGGTCCGGGACGTGAACCGCAGTTGACTACATGGGAGTCCAGTGACATAGCCATTATGCTAACTGCTGGTCCCTCACTCTTGTTTTTTACAGTTAATTTTATTTATTCATTCATTTTACTTTGACAAGTCACACACACACACCCAGAGAGAGAGAGAGAGAGAGAAAGCCACCAGGACTTGAACTGTGGTCAGCCATTGGGAGTGTCCAGTGCCTTAACCACCACACCACCTGTAGCTCCCCTAAATTTGCACTCTTTTATGTTTTAGATGGTTTGCATTTGGAAGAAACCCTGAGGAAATTAGTTTGGAGAAATGTGCTAAGACATTCCTGGAGCCCTGTGAATCATTAAAAAACAATTTATGATTTTTATAAGTTCCATTTTTGTGGTGTGAGTTATAGGGAGGGGTGGCTGTTTGGAGTGCCATGTTTGTAGGCTGTTCTCACTCTGTAGACAGAGTGTGAAAACAAGGCATAGAAAAAGGTGCAATAGTTTTTGGTTGGTTTTCATATTTTCTGTCCATCTGTGGTGTGCTGCTTTGTACAAAGTTTTAAGAACAGCCTTACTAGAGAAAAGTGGGGGGTGGGGGGAGTCCAGCTAGATCTTTTAAGAAAAAACTGACAAAGTTCTACATGTTTAACAAGATCTCACTATTTGTAATCTTTTGAGTCAAAAAACATATGACGGGTGAATCCTAATTGATTTAAACTGGTTTTAGTCTCCAGTATCCTAACCAGTGAATTTACACGTGGATATATGATGCAATTCTGACCAGTGAAAATTGCATAAAGAAAAGACTAATGGGGTGTTGGCAAAAGGTTTGCTCTTCATAAAAAAAGAGTCCCTATGTCTCTGGGTATTGTTGTACCTCAGTATGATGCTTGGAACGGACTCAGCCATCTTAGAACAAGCATAAAGCTAATACTAATACTAAAGTTGAAAATATAGAAATCTATTTTCTATATTTTGGCTGACCTGCTGATTTTACAAATCCCTTACTGAAGTCAACCTACCTTTAGCTTTTATTTAAGAAAAATAATATATTTTCCTATGATTTAAATCACTTTGGTTTAATGTCACTTGTCATTGAGGACATTCTTACAGTCATGCAGGTCTTTCTTCAAACCTTGTTCTCCATCTCTAATTCTTCCAGTGAGTCACTTTAGCATAACAGTAATAATTTTCAGCTACTTAGCATTCATGATCTGTTCTCCCATAAAACAAAGTATTAGACTGATTAAGTTTCCTAGGTAGCCCCCAAAACATATCGATCTCATGATACAGCCAAAACCCACATGGTTCTTTAGCAAATGTCAAGTACTGGAAACCAGAGACTTAAGTGTTTTTTTTCTCAGTAAGTGTAAGTATTTCCTCATTCCTTACTATATGTAATTAGTAAGCCTACTTCCAAAATATATTTTGCCTCCTTCTGCTCTCCATCTCTTTTCTCTCATTTTCATCCTCAAATATAGAATGAGTGACCATTTTTTGTGAGGTTTTCTCACGCCGTTTATTTAGAGCCGCATTGATCAATTCTACTCCGGGTTGCTGTCAAAGTTCCACCAAGGAGTCAGGGCTGGAGAATAGGGGGCGTCATTCTGCTCTCTTACGGTCCAATATGCTGGAAACTAATATTTGGAGTATGCTGTAACCCTTTTCACAGTTTGTCTTAGATTGAAAGTCAAGCATAATTGTGTTCCTTTTCAAGATGTGTTTTGCTTTCTGACTCCTCCTGACTGCCTTAGGTCATCTTTGGATAATCATAAAAATGGAAACTTTGTTCTGACACATTACATTTCCATGTGTTACCTCTACCTTCCTCCTTTTACAAACAGATTTTGAAATGCAAAAGGAAGCAAAATGCTTTTTTCCTCCCTCAGGTTATGGTGTGTTTTACATAATCCATCAGTGAATAAAGTAAAAGATCACTATAGATACAAACAGTCTCAAGGTAACAGGGATTTTTATTTTTTGCTTTTTAAAAATATTTTAAAAAATGTCTTTTTACATATCTTCATGAAAATTTTCACAGCCTCTTATTTCACACATAAAAAATACGTTTTCACACATAAAACAAGATCTGATTGAAAATGTTAATGTATTTAATATATGCATCAAAATAAAATTGACTTTCTCTTCAGGGCTAATATCTAATTACTAAAAGTACCTACATATTTTAAAAAGTCTTCAAGAAAAAAATCTCCTTTCTGAATATTCCTCAGCTCTTTTTTTTTTTTTTAAGAGAAATTTTGTTATAGGCCACTTGTGCTTGCCAGAGAGATAGAAAGTGAGAAATCACATATCCCTCCCCCTGCCAAGGGGCATGGCCATGCTGCAATCCCTTCTCCTTCATTCTCCTCTTGGGATTTGTGGCATGAATTGCAGTCAGCCATGTGGGAGTCCAGTGATGTAACCACTATGCCATCTTCTGATCCCACACCTCAGCTCTCCTTAAAATCCATTCTCTACCCTTGCTCAGTTGAGAAATTGGCTATTCTATTTTGCAATCAAGTAACATGTAGATAACTCTCATTTGTAACACCAATATAACGAATTCACTAATTAAGATACCTACACAGGGGACCAGAGAATGGTATAATGGTTACGTCGCTGGACTCTGATATACTTGACCAAAGTTCAAGTCCCAGATCCGGAGACTTGAAACTCACGCAGGCATGTGCATGTGCATGCCCAAAATCCCAAGAAGAGAATGGAGGAGGCAGGATTGTGGTGTGGCCTTTTCCCTGGGGCGGGAGGGGGGGAGATTTCTCGCTGTCTCTGTCTCCCTCTGTCTCTCAGCCAGCACACGTGCCCTATAGCACAAATCTCTCTATATAAACCAACAAAAGATATTTTCACAGGATTCTTTTATGTGACCTTTTTTATAAAATCCACCAACACTGTCCATCACTGATAGTGAAATAATGGGCATTTAGGGAATAATGCCACCAGGTTCATTTTACAGAAGATATTAATCATTAAATCTTATTTTCTTGGGAGAGAGTTTTTATTAAACTGATAGGCCATTACTGGGGGAGAATAGTTTTTTTTCAAACTTTAATATTCATAAGAATCACCTGGAGGGGCTTGTTAAACCAGAGTGATGGGCACTTCCCCTAGAATGTCTGATTCAACAGATCTTAGAGCCCTTGCAGTACCAGTTCTAACAAGCTGCAAGATGATGCGTTTTGCTTGTATGTGAAACACACATCAGATCTACTCAACTAGAGGATATGACCAATAAGGCCACCAAAAAGAGATGCAGAGAACACTAGAAATCAGATGATTTGAAATTTAAGATTTTAGTAAAAAAGCAAATGCCCTAAATTGTGAATGAGATGATCTTGTGCTGAAACACTTCCTGTAACCTGAAGCTTTCACCTTGAAACAGGAAGGGTGGTTGAATTGGAGATTAGCAGTCCTCATGTTGCAGAAAACAGATTGCTGAGGGAGGAAAACATAGTATTCTGGAGAGAATAGGAGAATCTTTTATTCTTATTATTATTATTATTATTACTATTATTATTACTCTAGCTAGAAGTTAACACTCCGAGTCTCTGGCCTCCCGTGGGGGGTTAAGCAGTCTTTTATGGGTGAATTGGGGAGGGGCGTTTTCAGCATGCTTGCAGTGTCCTCTCAGGAAGGGCCTCCTGTCTGCCCTAACACAGAGCTGGCAGAGAAGCAGGGAATCAAGGCTTTCAAACGGCTCAGGGGAGGGGCAGCTAACTCACAAGGACCAGAAAGCCTAGGCAGCTATCAGCCCTGGGCATTTCAAGGCCACTCACAAGTTTTTCTATATCAGAACAGAAAGCTGAGGCAATTATCGGACTTGAGTTGCTCCACATCACTCATAGCAATGAGTTCTGGGCACAGGAGAGGAAAGACCTATCTTTGGTCTGTGGTGTGGTCATCTCTCCCAGATCTGGGAAATCATAGGATATTGGGCTTCATTTTGGGACTACAGCTCTACTCTTTTTCTCCACTCCTAGTAATTTTTAGAAGTTACTTACATGGAGCAGAAAAGCCTCCTTAGATGGAGCAGAAAAGGCCCTTTTTTATGTCTCAGTGCCATCATTTAAAATCCAATGTATCTGCTCTCTGAAGAGTGGGATAGAAAAAGGATCAATACTAGGTTGTTTCATCATTGTAAAATGCACATAACATAGAAATGACCATTTTAACCATTTTTAGGTGGACACTTTGGTGGCATGAAATGGTAGTGTTGTGTAACCACCACCACCACCCACCTCCAGAACTCTTTCATCATCCAAAACACAAACTCAAAATCTCTCTACCCATTAACCAATTGGTCTCCCTTTCCACAACTGCTTGACCTCTGGTGACCTCCCTTCTCCTTTTCGCTTCTATGAATTTGCCTATTCTGCCAAGAGAAATTTTAAAGTAGATAAAAATTATTTTTGGAGATCTCTCTCCCTGCCTCTTCACTACCCATAAATCCGTTACTTTATTCTTTGGCTCCACAAGGCCACTTGGTAACGTCTTCCCATGATGGCTCAGACACTGCGATTGCCTGGCACCCTCCTTTTTCTATGTATGAGAAAAAAGAAGTCTGCTTCGACTAATTCACACTGATGAATAAATAGCTGGAGGTTTACTGAGGCCTTGCTTTGAGACAGATGCTGTTCGTGGTACTTCTGTGCATTTGCCCGTTTGCTCCTCACAACCCCACCACTGGGGATACTATTATTGTCATCTCTTTTGTCCTGACAAAGGAACTGAGACTCACACATACGAACTATGTTTTCTAAGACTACACAGCTAATAGGTAATGAAGTTGGAGTCTGACGCCAGAGGCAGTTCTCCTAACCACAGAGGATGCTTCTTTATTTAAAAAAATAAAATAAAATTGGTAATTAGTAAAATGTTAGGCTTTGTGCCTGGTAGAATATTTTCAAAGATATTTTTGAGCCCAGAGGACCTCCTGGTGGGAAGCCAAGAGTCATCAGAGAAGCCTAGAGGAGTTTTCTGCCTCACTCATTCTCCCTATTTCCATTTTCAACTGACTCCAAAAATACAGTCTTGATCTCAGCCCTGCAAGCAACTTGATTTCTTCTCTATCTTCAAACATTTTTTGGACCCTTTCTACTTGTCTGAGGGGACAACACCTCCTCTGCCTGGGCCTCTGCTTCTTAGGGTGGGTACAGAGGAAGCATCAAGCCTTCCTTAGGTCTTCACTAGGAGAAAATCATATCTAGCTTGAATACTATCCTTAGTCAACCTCATTATAGCCAAGATTTTCCTCTTAGGAATTGACCTAATGTCGGTATAACTGACTTCTCCACCCAAATATTCAGTCTTCATAGTTACTCATAAACAATGGTCTTCTTACAGTAAAAAGAGAGAAAAAAAAATAACTAAATTCAAGAGAAACATTTAACAAAGTCATCAGGTTGACATAAAAAGAAAGAAACTAGTAACAGGACATCACCACAACACTGTCGCAATAAGTTGGTAAGCCTGCCATTTTGCATCTTTTTATGTGGAATGATAAATAATAAGTAAATAAACATGCTCCAGTTGAGACCTAGAGGTATTAATATAACTGTATTTAGTACTCCAAAAGTAGATTCCTGGCAGGTAGATATAACACTTTAAATGTATTACCTTTTTCCATCCTGACATTTTGTTTATTGTACTTCAAAGTACTAAAATTTTGCCATGAATATATATTTCTTTTTTTTTAGAATTTTTAAAAAATTTATTCATTCATTTATTTTTGATTTGACCAGAGAGACACAGAGTAAAAGAGCAAGTAAGAAAGTAAGCCACCAGGTCCAGGACTCAAACTGTGGTCGGCCAAGTGGGCAGTGTCCAGTGCCTTAATCAACACACCACCCACTGGTCTCCAGCCATGAAGATATATTTCTATACAAGAAAATGATTCAACACATAAACTTTGGAAAATAAATTAACATTTTTTCAAGACAAAAATTCCTTGGTGGATCAAAGTCCTTCAAAAATGTTTTGTAAGATCACATTTTTTTTTTTTTGAGAGGTTTTCGCTATAGGGTGCGTGTGCTCGCCAGAAAGACAGAGAGACAGAGAAACAGAAAGCAAGAAATCACCCCCTGGGGGGGATGACCACGCCACAATCCCTTCTCCTCCATTGTCCTCTCGAGATCTTGGGCACGCATGCACACGTGCCCGGCATGAGTTTAAGCCACCGGGTCTGGGTCTCAAACCGCGGCCGACCATGTGGAGGTCCAGCAATATAGCCATTATGCTAACTGCTGGTCCCATAAGATCATTTTTTTAAGGAGAGATTTTTGCTATAGGATGCAAAAAAAAAAAAAAAATGTGTGTGCTCACCTGAGCGACAGAGAGACAGAAAGAAGTCACACTCCAGGGGATTGGGCTCCACCACAATCCCTTCTCCTCCATTCTGCTCTTGGGGCTTTGGGCATGCATACACACATGCCTGGCATGAGTTTCAAACTGCCAGCTTCTGGAACTTGACCCACAGTCGAGTGGAGAATGGGAGTTCAGCGACATAACCATTATGCCATTTGCTGATCCCAAGAGCAATAATTTTTAACCTGAAATGTCAAAGCAGTGATGAACCAGACAGTAAGGACTACTGGTATGATTACTGAGTGAATGTGAAGATAGTCTGGGTACTTAGCGAGGAAATCATGCCTCAGGAAGGACAACTCAGCAGTTTAGACCATGAGCTCTGAAATCAGAGTCCAGCTCAGAATGTGGTATGGCTCTCCTGGTTCTCTAACTTTGAGCAAATCTCTTGAAGTGTCAGTGCACAACTTATTTATCAATGAAACAAAGATGATGATAATAACCCTAATTTTCTCATAGTGGTATAGGAGGATTTAATGAACCCAAGCTTGACTTCTTGTGTGGTCA
This sequence comes from Tupaia belangeri chinensis, assembly GCF_000334495.1. Taxonomy (NCBI): domain Eukaryota; kingdom Metazoa; phylum Chordata; class Mammalia; order Scandentia; family Tupaiidae; genus Tupaia; species Tupaia belangeri. Next base: position 522,208 of record NW_006159816.1, read on the forward strand.
TAGTAAGAAATCAATAAAGTTAGCTGATATTATCATCTGTGTGTATCTTCAGATAGTTGTATTTGTTTGTTTGTTTGCCATAGGTTGTGTATACTCACTAGGGAGAGAGACAGAGACAGAGACTATGAGAGGGAAAGTGAGAAATCACTGCCCTCTCCCCAAAAGGGAATGGCCATGCCACAATCTCTTCTCCCCCATCTTCTTTTTGGGATCCTGGGCACACACACACATGCCCAGAATGATTCTCAAGCCATCAGGTGCAGGCTTCAAACTGTGGTTGGGCATGTGGGAGTCCAGTGACATAAGCAATCTGCCACCTGCCAGCCCCACCTTTAGGATTTTTTTGTGAGGGTCTTGGGGGAGAGTATGACCTGCAGCTTGGAACACAGACACGTGTTAGAAAAGAAATAACATGACTGAACTCTCCTATGAGGAAACTACTCCCTCCGAAAGAATATCTGAACTTCAGGAAAACTACCTATCTTAATTCTCTCAGCTGGCCTGGAAAAGATTCCCTTGGAAAATGTTTGTAACATATGAATTCAGTAGCACCCTTACCTTTGGACCAGTGAAACTGCTTCCCTGGACACCACCCTTTACCCCCCACCTCAGGGTGCCCATCGAGGGCCCTCTTCTGGTGTGCTCTTCCCTATGCACTTAGGTCTCCAGGACCAAGAGAATCTAGAGCTTGTGCTCCTCTCCCCCTTCCAGGTGCTAGGGTACTAGTCCGCTGGAATTTCCTGCCCTGTCCAGTGTGCTCTTCTGTGTTTTGGGCACTAAGACCCTAGAATTCTCTGCCGAAGTTCCCAAGTCTGTCTCCTAAGTATTAATAGGCTTGCTTTTTAGGTCTTTGCCTCCCGAAGTGGGTCAGGCCACTGTTGGTGTTACAGTCCTGTACCACAAAGAATGGCCAAGAAGCAGCTGCTCTCAAGGCTAGGCAGGTTGATGGATGCTGTACTTTGGGCTTGTGCAGGCTACCTGCTTTTGTGTGAGGCCTGTGCTGTGAGGTTCCGAACAGTAAGGAGATGCAAAGGGACAGCCAAAGCCAGGGTGCCCAGCCCTGTCACACAGGAGTTATAAATTTGCTATTCAAACTCCATTTGTCAGCTTTTATGACACTTATTAAAAGGTAGAAGCATAAAATGTAACCATTTATTAACCTGATACATAACTTTGAAATTCTATATTTAGTTGTATGGTATTTTGAAGAAATGTTCTTTCACCTTGGGCCCGTCAGTGTTAAGAGCAGTCACTTACTGAAATGTGTTCTTTATAAGAAGAGTAAAGCAGGAAAAGAACATTTCAAACTTGAGAAGAAGCCAGATTTTTCTCATTTATCCAGCACTGGAGTTTTAGTAGTTTATAAGTATAGTTATGGGCAGAAAGTGCCTGGAAATGCCATGTAGGTTATACGGGTGTGGCCATTTTCCAAGAGTCCACTGCAGACAAACATATTTTCACTGACACAAAATTATAAGAGTCAAAATCCCATGACCTCTCCTTCCGTGGCGACCCCCTTCATTACTTCCCTTCCTCTGCAAGTTTTCTGGTTCAAAATATAAACCCTTTGGGAGTTGTGTCATCTGATTTCAAGAGAAAATCTGGAGTATAAATAGCTTGCAAAGGATGAGTTGGTCACGAATAGGATGCAGGCTCAGTGTTCACAGCTTACTATCCCTCATCAACACACACCGCTGTCACTGTATGCCACTGTGTGCTTTATTGACCACATTGAAAACAAACAAAGAAATGTATCATACACAGTGATTTTTTTTTTTTTTTTTTTTTTTTTTGCCATAAGGCACAAGCACTCACTAGAGAAAGGCACAGAGAGAAGGCGAGAAATTATTCTCCAGGGGTATGGCCATGCTGCAATCCCTTCTCTTCCGTTATCCTCTGAGGATTTTAGACACTCATGAACACACACTCCAGGTGTGCCTTTCAAGCCACAAGGTCCCGGATTCAAACTGCAGAGTCAACATGTGCGATCCAGTGCCTTAACCACCATGCCACCCACCTACAGGCACCAGTGGAAGCAGTTTTGAGAAGTGAAAAGTGATAACATCGTATGCATATCCTCCTTACCATTTCTTTTCTGTAAAATGTATTTGAAGAATTCCTAAGGAAACTATAATTGGTTTTTTTAGGTTATAGGTGTCTCCCTCATGTTTTACTTGTTCACAATACGATTATGTTTATTTTGCCCTCTAATACTAGGATAAAGAGCAAATCAATGTTCAGAAAACGTGAACTTCTCCACTCTAGAAATTTACTGCTGGTCATCACTGGACTCTGTATTTCACAGGAGCACCGGGTGCTTATACAGGAACTCAAGGGGTGAACTTATCAAACCAATTTCTGTCTCTCAGGGACTAGGTCCTGCCTGCGTTTTAGTTGAGATGTTGCCTAGCTCATAATAGGTAGCAGGCAAATGTGGGGTGATTGAAACCACTAGCATTCTGGGCTTCCGTGTACTTCCCTGTAAAATGGGATACTAGCTAATGAAGTTGAGATGGTTCACTAAAAATATGTTTCATAAACGGCTTTGCAGACTCTAAAAGTGCCACATCCAGTACTCTGGGTTGGTATGAATTTCAGAATCTCCCAAGTTTCTGCTTAAAACGTTAAAGGTTACAACTCCTGGTTCTGAAATTGTCATAGTACATCTTGCCTAGGGAGATCAAGGACAGCCTCTGTACTCACTGGAAGTGGTTAAGGAATTGGCAGGTACCATGTATTTTCTTACGCTTCTTAGTGTGTTTTCTAAAGTTGAAGTATGCAACCAATGATCTAAATCTGTCAGAATATGTGATTGTAATATAATCTCTCTTTTTAATGTGTTAAAACCTTATTGGATATTTGGAAAAGTCAAACTGACTACAATATCTGAAAACTCATTTCATCAATCTACTTGCACAAATCTGTTTCAAAATTAAATGAAGGCAATGTAGTCTTACGTGTTTTGTATATGATGCCATCTTATGAAAAAATTCAGATATTTTCACATCCTAGGTAAATGTATAAAAAATTATTTATGATCATTCTCTGTCTAGTAAATGTCTAGGATTGCTAAAAAGATATTTCTTAAAGAATTATCCATTCAATTCTACTCATTCATTCATTTATTCTAATTTGACCAGAAGCACACACACATACACACACACATGGGGGGGGGGTTGGGTTGGGAGGGAGAAAGAGGGAGAGGGAAGCGAGAAAGCAAGCTACCAGGTCTGGCCATGTGGAAGTGGAAAGCGAGAAAGCAAGCTACCAGGTCTGGTCATGTGGAAGTGTCCAGCACCCCAATCACCACACCACCTGCTGCCCACCCTAAAACATATTTATACTGTAGTGCTTTTGTTCCTGCCCCAACTAACATGATCTAATGAAACTTGGCCAGCCTCTCATGGTATCCAGAGGGTGGAAGGCACATGGAGTGCCAGGCTGGTACCAAGAAAAGGAAAGTGAATCAGGAAGAAACACAAGATATAGGATAGTAGGGAGAAATATGTGCCATTAGGTTTATTAGTTTATTTTCTAAATTTCAACTTAGATTTTAGCCACCCATCTTTCAACTTCCTTCTTTCCAAACTGAAATATTTTCTTAATGAGCCTGCTACAACGTATTCATGTCTTCATGAAGAGTTTCTTACCAAATTCTACTTGATAAATGAGCAATAGTGGTAATGGATAGAAATAGGGAGTTCTTCAGCTGAAGTCAAGTGAAAGTACAATTTAACACTTTTTCTTTCCTGTACATTTACCTAAAACTTCTACCAAAATTGCTTGTCTTTTTCACAGTAAATATATGTGTTTCTCCATTACTTGTTTCAAAAATTACGAAGTGATTGTTCAAGAGTAAATTAACCTGACGATAAGGAATGAAATAATGGCAACAGCAAGTTCAACCTTGTCACGGTCTGACCTGTAAAAGGGAACTTCAACGAGTTTTTTGTGAAAAACGGAATCAAAGTATGAACCTAGGCCCCTTTTGTGGCTCAGTCATCATGTGATGCTCCAGAGAGTCTGATGATTCCCCATGAGAACTGAGTTTCAAATGCCCAGCCAAATCAGCGTGAAACACACCAGGCATGAGCCTAATCTGCCGCAGCCTGGGGGACTGGAGAGAGGGGACTGTAATGTGACCAGATCCTGTGGAGGTTGCTCTTTCTCTTGCTCTCTCTTTTGCTCTCTCTCATGTGTGTTTGCTTATGCTTTATCATGAGTAAAGAAAAAAATGATAAATAAGTATGAATTTATTTTGGTTCAAGAAAAATACTTGAAATCCTTTCATGATTTTTTTCATGATATGCAATTTCCAGGAACTTTTTGTAGACCTCT
>NW_006159816.1:527107-537107 GCF_000334495.1 Tupaia belangeri chinensis
TCTTTCCCTCACCCAATACTTTAAAAGAGGCATTCTAGCTATAGATCGAAGAAAAAGCTCATGTGATCAGGAAAGGGAGCTGGGAGGCCAATGAAGAGGTCCTAGTTCTGGCAAGAGATGCTGCTGGCTTGCCTTTACATTCATTCATTGAAAGTAGGAAGGCAAAATGGCACAGCCCCTTTGGAAGACAATTTGGCAGGTTTTTATTTATTTATTTATTTATTTTCAGAAATGAACACACTGTCCATACCATTCAGCCACCATGTTCCTTGGTATTCACGAAACTGATTTTTGTAAAACCTGCATACAAATACTTGTAGGAGCTTAATTTATAATGCCAAAAGTTGGAAGCCATCAAGATGTCCTTCCATAGTAGAGTTCATAAACACACGGATAGTACACGTGTACAACAGAACGTTATTCAGAAATAAAAAGAAATGCATCATCAAGCCATGAAAAGGAATAGAGGGAACTTACGTGCATATTTTAAGTGAAATAAGGCTGTAGGCTTTCATTGTATGATTCCAAATGTATGACAACCTAAAAAGAAGCGAACCCACGCAGAGAGTAAAGGTATCTGTGGTTGCAGGAATTTGGGGGATAGAAAGGGAGAGGAATTAAGAGGTGCTACATGGGGGATTATTAGAGCAGTGGAACTACTTTGTATGACACTAAAACAGTAGTTACAGATCATTATACATTTATAAAAATTCATGCAATCCAAGAGTAAGCCCTGATGTAAACTATGGACTTTAAAATAATCATGGGTCAATACTGGTTGATCAGCTGGATTAAATGTAACATAGCAATACCAGGTGTCAATAATCATGGCAAACTGTGCCTGCAGGGTGAAGATAAAATATATGGCATTTTTTTGTGCCCAGTTTTTCTGTAATCCTAAAAGTGCTCCAGAAAAGTAAGGCTATTAATTAACAACAACAACAAAGAACAATGTCTTCAAGACAATCTCAGGTGGAAAGAGCAGAGTACAGAGTTCTCTAGAGAAGGAGGCTTATTCTAAAAGGGAAAACCTGAAACTCTTTGTTCCAAATAGAAAGGTCAAAGTGTATTGAGTGGCAATGGAGTCTTTTCCTATTTTCCATACAAGTGAGAGAGATGGATGCATAGCCTAGTGAAGGCCGTATTTGCAACAGCACCGCAGAGCAAAGAACTTCAGAGAAGCAGACCTGCAGCTCCCCATTTTTGTAAGCTGAAGAGAAAGGACATTTACACACATTGACACATATCTTGTTCCATACACAGATTTACTTTTAAAAATTATTTATAAAAAATTATTTATTTACTTAATTTTACTTATTATTATTAATTATTATGATCATTTAATTTGCTATAGGGCACATGTGCTTACCAGAGAGAGACAGAGAGGGAGAGGGAAAGTGAGAAAACAAGCCACCAGTGTGAAATCATCCCCTGGGGAGATGGCCACACTATAGTCCCTTCTTCTCCATTCGTCTCTTGGGATTTTTGGGAATACACACACACACACACACACACACACACACACACACACACACACATACCTGGCATGATTTTCAAGTTGCTGGGTCAGGGACTTGAACTGTGGTCGGCCATGTGAGAATCGAGTCTTAACCACAAGCCACCAGCTGGTCCCTTTCTTCCTTAGTAAAGGACCTCATGCATCATGACTAAAAATTGCCAGGCCCCTGAGGACCACATCCCTATGTGGACTTTCATTTCTGGATGTCTATTTTGTCACGTTTGATGATCTATCTTGGATAATTTATGAGTTTAGACACACAGCCTTAAAGTCACCAGTGTCAAACTGGCCGTGGACGATTTAGCAACCATTACCTTGTGTCTGTCATTCTACTTGGGTTAGCCAACAAGGCAGCAGTGGAATGTTTGGAGCATGGTGACATCACAGAATTACACCACAATGATTCCAATTCCACCAGCCCCGCTCTGTGGCTTTATTTGATCATTGCACAAGCGATTGTGGAAATGGCCTAATTTTAAAAGCCACGTAGTGTATATTTTGATGACATGGACTAAAGAATCTAATTTCAAATGGGCAGAAAGGGAAAAATAATATTTTGTTGTGATATAGAATGTGGATGTTTTAAGGGTAAATCAAAATCATCCAAAAATAGCACCCAAAAGCAAAGTAAAAGTAATATACAGTAAGTATTAATCAGTGTTAACATCCAGCTATGTAACTCTTTTTTATCTTCACAAGTATACATGTAGTTTTGTAATTCCAGCACTTAAGTTGTATTGACTTTTTATAAAGTGCATTAGACATACATTGATGCTTACTTAATACCATGAAAAATAAAATGACAATTATCTTTAGCATGTTTATAAAAAAAAACAAACAGTAGGACAAATAGGAGTTCATTTAAAAGAATGTGAAGATGAACTCATCTCTTATTATTTGAGCTTTCCTTTGGCCATCCTGTATGCTTTGAGTGGGCCTCCTGCTTTTTGCTCTTTCTTTGTCCCTGCCTTCCAGAGATGATGTGTAATGATGTCCCTGAGATTTTAGCACACACCGCCACCGCCAGCTCTTTTCCTTCTGCTGGCTCATAATCCAAAGGCCTCGTTCTGTGCAAAGATTCACCAAAGCAACCAGAATGCCAAGGTCAAAGCTAAAGTGTGATGGGAGGAGCTCCGAGTTATTAAATGGATATAATAGCAAGGGAAAAAAAATCAGACAAAGGCAGAGCTGGCCTGTGTTCTTCCAGGAGGCAGAGCTCGGCTCCTCTGTAGAGTATTGTATTTTATGGAGTACCTTTCATGTTAGTTTGCCTGTCCGGACCTTTAAGAAGTTCTCGATCACCGAAGCTGACTGGCCTTAAAATAAGGATGTTCCATTCTCTCTAACGGCAGCTCTCATTACTCGTCATTCCAGTTAACTTTCTCAGCCTGTAGTTTATAAGGAAAGTGATAGTAGATTTAGTTCTTATTTACCTCCTCACTCATTTGATTTTCATTGGCCAAGTGGTCCCAAGCCCATCAGATCTCCATCCTCAGACAGTATTTGCTCTTCACAAGAGACACTTCTTCCACACTGGCTTAGTCACTTGAAATGAACTTCTAAAATAATTCATTTATTTTCATGGATTTTTAAATATTTTTTAAAACTTTTCATCTGTATATTTTCTAGAGTATTTATTATTTTCCTAAAATTTAGAGGTATTAATCAAATAAAATAGCACCAATGACTGACTTTTGTAAACTCAAAGCTTACTCAAATAGCATGTACTATCTGTATTATATAGACGAGATTATGTACAAGATTAGTAAATTTAAGACAACTAAGAGAGCTGTGATGCACCCCCTTTTTTCTTTCATTCCAGTTGCTTCCTTTTATTAGCAGACATTTGTTTATGAATTCTCTTTCCAGTATTTCCTTAGCCATATTTATTATGGGAATAGAATATTCACATTAACAATCAACTGGTAATTGTTGTCCTTCATGTCTGAGAAGATGCCAAGACTCACATTTATTGGCTTATAGCTTCAGAAGATGATCAATTTAAGAAATTACAAGCATTCTAAATTCACTCTTTTTTATTCTTTTCTTTAAATATTTCATATTAAGAAATGATTGCTAGTCTATTTTAAATACCTTTGTACTATTCGTTTTCTTATTCATTTTCTCCTAATATTTCATATATATGATTTTTTGTAGAAGATTGTTGGACACTGAAGATGAGCTTGGCGACATACAGTCAGATTCAGTGCCACTGGAAGTCCGGGACTGGTTGGCTTCTACTTTTACACGGAAAATGGGGATGACAAAAAAGAAACCGGAGGAAAAGCCAAAATTTCGGAGCATTGTACACGCTGTTCAAGCTGGGATTTTTGTGGAAAGGTAAGTGAAGTTGTTGATCTTCCAGACAATAACATTTGAAACTCAGCAACTATGTCCAGAATATCAAAGTTATGAGAGGCCATTATGTTCCTAATTGAGAAAATCTTCAGTGCTAAGCATAATTAGAATGAACAAATTTGAGACTTCATGATAAACCTACCTATAACAAATATGACTTTTCCTAGGTGTGTTATGTTTATTGACTTTTAAATTAACATGAAGACAAAGCAAAGGCTTTTTGTGAATGAACATGCTTCTCAAGTAAACTTTTTTTTTTTTTGGACAAGAATATATTTTATTTTTTTAATAACAGTTCTACCAAAAATATATTTTTTCCTTAACTTAAAAATATAACTTCTGAAAGTAAAAATCTGAATTATAATTTATTATACATTTTATAAACAGCAGTGAAAAGAAGTTAACAGAAGAAATTCAATTTTAAAATGTAGTCATAGTCATTTTAAAAGCTTGACTTTGTCCTTTAGTAGCTTGAAAGTGGACTCTTGCTGATTTTCTTCTTAAAGAGGAACTCCTGATTTGTGATGCTCATTCGTCACTGTGTAGTACTGAGCTAAAACCTTTTTCCTTAGCTTTCTGGTGGCAATTTCATTGTCTGGGGCCAGTTTTAGAACTGCTTTATTTATTTATTTTTTAAAAATTCTTTTATTTGGGACCAGCAGATGGTGTAATGGCTATGTCACTGGACTCCCAGGTAGTTGACCATGGTTCAAGTCCCAGACCTGGTGGTTTGAACTCACACGAGGAGCGTGTGCATGTGTGCCCAATATCCTGAGAGGAGAATGGAGGAGAAGGGATTGTGGCATAGCCATCCCCCCGTGGGGTGATTTCTCACTTTCTGTCTCTCTGTCTCGCTCTTTCTGGCGAATGCACATGCCCTATAAGCAAAGACCTCTCAAAAAAAAAAAAAAAAAAAAGAAAGAAAAAAGAAAATAAGAAAAAAGAAACACAAAAAAAATCCTTTTACTTAACTTTATTTTTATCTTTTAAATTTGACCAGAGAGGGACAGAGTAAGAAAGAGAGAAAGAGAGGGAAAGTGAGAAAGCAAGCTGCCAGGTCTGGGATTCAAACCATGGTCGGCCATGTGAGAGTCCAACACCCTCGACAATCATGCCACCCGCTGGCCCCCAGAATTGCTTTAATAGTTCCCTTCCAGGTGAATTTACCATTTGCAGGAGCCTCATGGTCTTCTGGTTCTCCACCTTCAGACTGTCCTGGGGCCTTCATATTTTTTTTCCTCAGTATCTGTTTTAACTTCTGAATGTTGGCACTTTCTTTTTCCTGCAGCTGTTTCTTGTCTCTTCCTTGCTGAAGCCCCTACCTCCATCACTGGCCCTTCTCCTGCAGACGTGCCCTTGTTCCTCTTCTTCCCACTCCTCTCTGTAGGGCCATTGGCCTCGGAGCTTCTTGGCCGGCAGCTTCCAGTCCAGCCTCTTGTCCCTTTTCGTGCTTCTTCGTTTTCTTACTCTTTGAATTTTCCTGGTGGTTTTCTTTCTTTTCTTTTTCTTTTTCTTTCTTTTTTTTTTTTTTTTTTTTTTAAAGTTTTTTGCTATAAAGCGTGTGCAATAACCTGCTATAAAGCGTGTGCACTCGCCAGAAAGAGACAGAGAGATAGAAAGCAAGAAATCACCTCTCAGGGGGGATGGCCACGCTGCAATCCCTTTCCCTCCACTCTCCTCTTGGGATCTTGTGCACACATGCACATGTGCCTGGCTGTGAGTTTAAGCCACCAAGTCTGGGACTTGAACCACAGTCAACTACATAGGAGTCCAATGACATAGCCATTACTAACTGCTGGTCCCTCCTGGTGGTTTTCTAATTTCAGTTCTTTCTTTTCTTCTCTTCCTAGTCTTCTGCCATTCTTCCTCTGCTCTCTTCTATTCTTCACTTCTGCTCACTCTTCCACGGTGTCATTTGCTGTAGAGGAGCCGGCCTTGGTGGAGACTTCTGCATGTGGTTCTGCACCTTGGTTGAGCAGTTGTTGATGTTGCCCCAATTCACTGGCTCACTGCCAGAAACTTCAGAAAAGATATTCCACACCTGCTCCAGAATGGATTCATTATGGACTTTTAAGCTATTCTTCCAATTCTGAAATTTTGCCTTTTTCCTGAGAATGTTGTCAAAGGCATTAATTTGCTCTAAAAGTTCTCTCACTTTGGGGCTGACATTGGGTCTCTTTCTTAATTCATTAATTTTCTGAATTCATGCCTGCTGTTGAACATCACCTTTAAAGGTTTTACCCTCGTAGCCTTTGCCACCATACTTCTGATCTTATGCATTTCCCATGGTTTTTATAGTCATCACCCCAGAAATCTTAACCACGGTCAACGCAGGAAAGGCATTCACAGTTTCTGCAAATAGATGCATGCTTTTCCACTGGTATTTTCTTCACTGATTCACCACATGCATTGCATGTAAAAAACATATACCATTTTTAGCTAAATGATTAAATATTTTGTAGCCAAGATAGACATTTTTTTTTAGACTTAGAATGTTTACTGATTTGCCAACATCTAATATATACTAAAATATTGAACTAGTATTTTATTTGAGCTCTATATAGCTCCAAAGTTCCTGTATATCTACTTTAGCATTGTCTCTCCTGCATGAGGTTGAGGTAATCATGAGATAAAAAATTTCTTGATAATGCATTAGTAAAATCCTTTATGATCTCCTGCCCAGAGAGTGCTAATACACTGAACATCTCTACTTACTGGATAAAGTAATTATAATAATAACTAATCATCATCATCAATATTTTCAACTTCTGTATAGCCCCTTATAGCTTACATATTACACATTTTTATTTCTGGCAATTGCCCTCCATTGTTCCATTTTGCTTTGACAGCCAAGTGACAGGAGCAGGAAGGCACCCTGTGTTCACACTAAAGGCTGGTAATAAGCCAGTCTAGAAATGCTAGCAGACATTGGTAAGGTTTACTTCTTCAACATTTGATTGCCAAGATAGGCTTTAAGTCTAGTCCCTGCAGCCAGCGCCCACCAGCAGTTTCAACCCACAGCGTGGAGCACGTGGAATCACAGCCACCTGCCCAGGAGAGCTGTCACCCTCCTAGGGCATCCTCGTGTAGAATTCACTTGTGAGTCATCAAGCTACGACCACCGCTTCTCAAATGAACTTCTATGAATTACTTTTTAAAAACAATTCTAACTCATTCCCATGTTAGCTAGTTCTTCTAGAATAAAATGTAACACATCATCAAGTCTATAAATTCTCTACTGGGTAGCAGTTACATATCAAATTCAAGCAGGCCTTTCTCTACCCTAAAGAGAAAAGATCAGCCTCTCCCATCTTCCCATCATGGGAAGAAATCTCCCAGGTTCACTTCTGAAGACTTTTTAAACATTTCTGTCATGGAGTAAGAGATATTGGTGGTCCCAAAAATGCCAAGTCTAATTACTACAGTTTCCAGTGTGAAACAGATGTTAATAAGAACTGATTTTATGTTCGTTTACCCCTTAAGAACACAGCTTATTTTTCTGTCTAGGAAACTAGATGCTTCAGAGCTAAAACTACAAAAAAAAAAAAAAAATCTGAAATAAATATGAATGCAGACAAAGTTGAAAGGTAGTTATCATATATCCTTTCAATTAAAAATATTAAGTTATATAGAAAGATTATGATAATAATGAAACTAATGAAAATGAAAAACAGAGGATTTTTTTTTTTTTTTGTCAATGTACTTAAAATTAAATTTAAGGGAGACCATATCGGTTTTCATCTTCTGGTATCTCTAGGCATTATAGACTTTAGTTTTCCCCTGCTGAAGGATTAACATTGTTTTAGAAACCCAAACACACTGGGATTCCTAAAACTCTACATAAGAATGCAACGTAAGAACTATGGTTTGGAATTTAAAGGTGCATTAGAACCACAGCACATACAAATTCTAATACTTCGGTTCCGCTTGTATTACCCAAAATAACACCTACTAAATGATTATTAAACTCATTTTACATACTTTAAGGCATATCTAATTAGCTTAAATAAAAGACTGCTCATAATGAACCCTGATTAGCTCAGTGACATGACACTACCTCCCCTCATTGTATAAACTTACCCCATTATGCCAGGTCAGAGCAGAAGTCTGAGATAGGGAGTAGCAATGTGGAGAAAGCATTTCTAAACCACAGTCTGTCTTTAAAAACAACTCAGGCAAGTATGTGACGATGATTGATTTGCCATAACATTAAATTTAAAATATGAAATCATATTTCAAAAAGTGAATGAGAGGATCACAGATAAAAGTATGGTTTGATTTGGTGAAGAAATGTATATTTCGTCCTTTTTGTTGGAGAGAATTTTGCAGAACTTGGTAAACTGAAAAGAAATATAAACTGTAGAGGAAAACCAATTGAATTTTCATTTCCACTCAAGGGAAGGTTAAGAAAAAATTTATGAAATAAGCTGAATTTTCATATTTTACATGCTTCATAAGACAAATTTTATTTACTAGCCTATAGAAGTATACATATTTATAGTAACTAAATTTGTAAGCATTTAAAAAAATCAAAACGCTAATGACATATAAAAATGAAAGCTTTTTCACTGTTGGGTCCCCATTAAATGTATAAAAACAGTGGGACATGCTTATTTTGAATTCTGAAAGTTAGAAAGTCTTAAAGGCTTATTGCTTCCTTCTTCAAGCCTCCCTCCCGCCCCAATTCTTTCAAATTCAATAGTTTTCTAATCCCTGGAATTCAATCACCAAAATGTGTCCTGATCTATTCACTTCCTTATCTCCACTCTTGCTGCCCCAATCTAAGCCTCCATTATCTCTCATGAGATAAACGACAGGAACCCTCTATTTTTTTAATAATGATTTATTTAATTGTATTTATTATTATTGTTGTTATTATTCAATTTGAGTAGAGAGAGGGAAAAAGTGAGTCACCAGGTCCAGGACTCAAACCATGGTTGGCCATGTGGGAGTCCAGTGCTTAACCACCACACCACCTGCTGGCATTAACTGGACCTTTCCAACTGGACTTTTTTCACCCTTAGTGTCCAAATAAGTAAATCTATCTATACTGAGGTTTTAAAAATATAAATTAGTTCCAGTCTCCCTCTTGCTTAAAACCATAGGGTGGTTTTTCATTTAGTAATAAGAACAATTTTGGGGCCAGCAGTTGGTGTAATGGCTATGTTGCTGGACTACCATGTAGTCAACCATGGTTCAAGTCCCAGAGCCGGTGGTTTAAACAAACGCCAGGCTTGTATGTGTGTGTGTGCCCAAGATCCCAATAGGAGAATGAAGGAGAAGGGATTGTGACGTGATTTCACACTTTCTGTCTCTCTATCTCTCTCTGTCTTTCTGGCGAGCACATGTGCCCTATAGCAAAAGCCTCTCCAAAAAGAGCAATTTCACTTGTCAAGTATGCCTTGCCCGAGAGGCCTCCTTGTACTTTCTGGCCTCATTGAAGACTACCTTCATTTTTGACTTAACATCTTTACCAGCCTGATTTCAATTCCAAGAACATTCCTAAACACTTCCCTTTGTTGGAGCAATTAACACTGCTATTTCCTGTGTTAGAAATGGTTCTCCATGCACTTTAACATGGCTGGCCCTTTTGGTCTTTCTGAGGTCTTCCCTGACCTCATTGCCCACTTTCCTCACTATAGTTGCACCCAACCTGTGCTTTTATCTCATAGCACTGACCAGTGTTTGTTAGCATATATTATTTCCTTTTTTGTTTTGTTTTAGAGAGATTTTTGCTATAGGGTGCATGCTCTTGCCCAAAAGACAGAAAGAGAGAAAGTGGAAAACCACCCCCCAGGGGAAATGGCCACACATCAATCTCTTCTCCATTTTCTTCACAAGATTTTGGGCATGCATACACAGGCACCCGGTGTGAGTTTTAAATCTCCAGGTCTGGGACTCGAATCTTGGTCAGCCATGTGGGAGTCCAGAGCTTTAACCACTACTCCACCTGCTGGCCCTGTATATATTATTTCTTATTGTCTCTCTTCACTACTGGGTTAAGCTCTGTGAAAGTGGCAACTATGTTTTTCCTTGCTCTTCATTCATCTGTTACACATATACATATAAAGACATGTGTGTTTATATTGTATATACGCAGTATCTGCAAAAGATATATAGTTT
>NW_006159816.1:539607-558067 GCF_000334495.1 Tupaia belangeri chinensis
CATTGTTTATAAAAATCCCCAAGAAACAAGAGCTAACCTTTTGCTCAGTGGGAAACCCCTGGTTGGAACTGTAAACAGCAGCCTTATAAGCATCTGAACTAACTGTGCTGTTAGCTTTGGAAGTTGATAAAAGATTTGTTGGCCTTCTTTGAGCTTTACCCATGATAAAATGCCTCCTAGCAGAACTTCTAGAGATTTTTAATTTACAAGGAACTATAGCAAGTGTTTTGGGATCAAATTAGGACCCAGGGCAAGGAATGTAACAATAGCACACAAACCAAAACCTCTTTGATTGCCATTTGTTTCCAAGTGAATTGACTATACCATTTGAAGCAATTACTAGTGTTTTTCAAAGAAAATAATTTTAAAAGAGACAGCTAGAATACTTTTAAATCATATTTGTAGGTCAGTTTTAGCATGTCACAGCACATAGAATTGGCTTCTGTAAAAAATGTGTAAAATGAATAAAATTTTAAAAAGTACCTACCCCAAAATGGAAGATGGCTCATTTACTGTTGGATACAACACCTATTGTGTGTGTATGTAAACATTAGGCCTTCTTTGCTAAGAGTTTCTGATCATCTTTAGAAATAACAACTGTGCTTCCTTAAGTTTTTTTAAGCGAAATCATGAGATATCCTGATGGTTTAATATTCCTGCTCATTGCTCTTCCATTGTTTGGAAGTACTTTCCTAATGCACCTGTTTCCCTATAAGCCTGCCTAATTCCCCAGAGAATTGTGTGAAATTCCAAAATTGCTATTCTCCTTCTAAAAAAAAAAAAAAAAAATCCCACAAACAACAAAAAAAATTCCTGCTCATTGCTCTTCCATTGTTTGGAAGTACTTTCCTAATGCACCTGTTTCCCTATAAGCCTGCCTAATTCCCCAGAGAATTGTGTGAAATTCCAAAATTGCTATTTTCTCCTTCTAAAAAAAAAAAAAAATCCCCTAAACAACAACAAAAAAACTCTTTTTCCCACTGTCTGCCTCTGGAGGAAAGGATAAATGTGTCAGCTAAGTTTAGAGCAAGTAATATTAAGGTGGTGTATACCTTTCCTTTCTACAATATTTGCATCTCTCAAAAAGAACATAAAATATCAAAGCTTTTAGACAAATTAGTAATCCTTATGGTGAAATTTCAGGCAATGTTGCTAGCAGGTGGTTACGTTGGGGCTCTATTCCTTTATCCTTCAGTTGACACGACTTACATAACCAGCAATTTTATCTTAGAATGAAGCCCACTCAGGGAAAATTATTTATGAGAAAAAAAAAATTGGAAAGCAATTACAGTTGAGGGCAGCCACATAGTGTTATCAAAACTTTTACATCAGTTCAATAACCTTGTGATTATGGGAAAGATTATGTGATTATGGTACTACATTCAATATTATGGCCTTACTTTGGTGGACTCATGGATACTGAGAGGCCTTGTCATATTAGACTCTGGTTAAAATACTGTTTGATATGCCGAATTAAAATGTGAACTGCCGAACCAGCAGTGCCTGATCTTTCAAATACTTTTCATAGAAAAAAAAAAAAAAAAGGAGCTACTGTCATCCCGCAGCATGCATGTTGGAACTGGTTCTAGAAACCACACAGATACCAAAATCTATGGATACTCAAGACCTTTACATAAAATGGCAAAGTATTTTTAGGTAACCTACGCGTATCTTCCTGTATACTTTAAATCATCTCTAGATTACTTATAATGCCTAATACAAAATAAGGCTATGTAAGCAGTTACTCCGCTATTTGGAAATTTTTAAATGTATATTATTTGAAATATTTCCCCACTATGTTCAGATCTGCAGATGCAAAAGGTCAATTCTATAAGGCATTGCCACCTAAAGTATTTATTCTTTTTTCTACAGGATGTTGATAAATGGTCTTTCGATGTATTTGCCCTAAATAAAGCAAGTGGAGATCAAAGTCTGAAGTTTATGATTTATGAACTTTTTACCAGATATGATCTTATCAACCGTTTCAAGGTCAGCAACAGGAAATAAAAGTGAAATGTTCTTAGAATTGGCTGTTTAAATAAGTATGAAAATGCAGAACATCGAGTTCATTCCATTTGTATAGAATGTTTCTGTTAGGTTGTCAGGAAAGTTATAACATACTTCTCTATTTTTTTATGCAGAAATGTATCCTAACTTTGCCAACAGTTAATAGGTCATGAAAGTATGAGGACAAGTACACTAGCTGGTGGAAAGTTCTCTACAATTCACGGGCACATCTGTATATCCACCTGGAGATCATGAAGCCAGCACAGCCTCACTCCAACAAGAGATCAACATGCCCTGAATTATACATGAAACACGCATGCAGGGATTGGGAACTGTGCCTTAAGGAAATATGATTGATATGCAGGCTCCTTAAACACAATATTAGACTATCGGCAGTTTCCTTAAACTGACATAAAGGGGCGTCTGGTTCACTTCATTCTGAGCCACCTAAGGAGTAGTTTGATCCAGACTTCTGAGCAGTCTACAGCTATTCAATTTTCATCATTTCCTATAGAACCAGGACGTTTTTGAGAGCTAGGAAGTACTAGATGGTACTCTATTTTAACCCCCTTATATTACTGTCCTGTCCTTCATTAATTGTAATTGGAAAATGTTACCATTTTAAGAACCAGTCTTCTTACTTAGAAAGATATAAAAATGTAAAGGCTATAGTTTAGGTAGGATTGTTATTTCCTCTATCTTGGTTAAATATTTGAGGGTTAAAACTCTCAAGTTTGAAGCTAACATGTAAATGAAATGGTTTTTCAGAGCAATCCATATTTAGCTTAAAGAAACTACTACCTTCATCTGCTGCACTCATGAATCTCATGCCAGACATTGTGCACCTCTATCTTGGTTAAATATTTGAGGGTTAAAACTCTCAAGTTTGAAGCTAACATGTAAATGAAATGGTTTTTCAGAGCAATCCATATTTAGCTTAAAGAAACTACTACTGCACTCATGAATCTCATGCCAAGCATTGTGCACATGTTGATTTAGAGATACTCTTTTGGTCCAAATATAATCATAATTATTACTTTCCGCAGATTCCTGTTTCTTGCCTAATTGCCTTTGCGGAAGCTTTACAAGTTGGTTACAGCAAGTACAAAAACCCCTATCACAATCTGATCCATGCAGCTGATGTCACTCAAACTGTGCATTACATAATGCTTCACACAGGTATCATGGTAAGAAAATCTTTATCATCGCAGTTTCTTAGTTTGGATACATCAAATTCCATTTCTCTAGGAGGATCTTTCTTGGGGTTTCCCGTGAGAATTCAGCCAATTGGTAGCTACAGCTGAAGACATCTAAGGGCATCGCTGAGCAGGACATCCATGATAGTGTACTCATGTGGCTGGGAGTGGGTCGTGGATACTAGCTGGGAGCTCAGCTAGAAATGTAAGGAATTTTTGGACTCTTACCACAACTTTATAAAAATACACATTCTATGACTAAGTTAAAAGTAATATAACCTGATTTGGTGTTAAGTACTATCATTAGAGAATCTCAAAAACCTGTACTGATCCAATAGTCCAACTTAGAAGTTCAGAGTAGATATATTACTATCTTTTTACCTGGTGTTTTCCCCAGTTAGGTTGTACATATGGGCATCACCCATTTCAAACATAAATGTGCTCATTGGGCCAGATTAAACACAGTCATGGCTAGACTTAGTCCTTGGTTGAAGTGTACTCTCTCTTCTCAGTAGTGTTATTTGAGATTTGAAGAAGGGAAGTAGAGATTACCAATAATACTCACACAAAGATATAAACATATATTTTTAAAATATTACAAGCCTCTTTTTTTAGAGCTTTTTGTTTATTTATTTGCCTTACGGCATTTGCTTGCCCCAGAGAGAAACAGAGGCAGTAAGAGAGAAAGTGAGAAATCACACCCCAGGGGAGTGATTTGGCCACTCCACAATCCCTTTTCCATTCTTGTCCTGGGATTGTGGGCACTCATGCACACACGCCCGGCATGATTTTCGAGCCACTGAATCTGGGACTCAAACCACGGTCAGTTATATAGGAGTCCAGTCTGCTAGTCCCAATAAACTTAAAATAGTATGCTTGGCACCAGAAGATGGCGTATTGGTTACAAAGCTGAACTCCCACATAATCACTGCAGTTCAAGTCCGGGAACTGGTGTATTAAAACTCACACTAGGTGCATGTGCATATGTGCTCAAGGTCCCAAGAAAAGAATGGAGAAGACAGGATTGTGGCATGGCCACCACCACCCTGGGTGTGAGTGTGTGATTTCTTGCTTTCTGTCTCTCTCTCACTCTTTGTCTATCCATATCCTATAGCAAAAAATAACTCAAAAAATAAAAATAAAAAAATAAATAATAAAATAATGTGCCTGACCTTCTTAATATGTTTCTAGCATGAATACATGTGTGTATGCATGTATAAATGCACATGCACATACCCAAAAACACATACTAGAAATTCTTTCTAAGCTCTTTTTGTTTAGGAAGGCTTCACTGTCGTAGCTGTTTCTTGACTCTTTACTTTTACCTGGTTTGGAATGCATGGAGTATTAGTGAGAAAACAACATGCCTCCTGACAGCTGTAAATGCTGTTACACCTTCCTTTAACATCTTCCTGGGTAGAGTTGGTTGCTTTTTCCTTTCTAAGACCTTTGTTCTGAATCTGACAGTAAAGTGATTTTTATTTCAAGTATTTGGTATTTTTCTCTTCCTCAAATTCTGTGGCTTTGAAAAAATCAGCCCAAATATGAAATATTTAAGTGTCAGTCTGCAATGGAAACTGATTAGATTTCTTTAGAACAAAATGGAATGGAAAAGCAATGCCTGCTTCAGAATAATGATATATCTAATGCAATTATATGGCTCAATAAGAAAATAAATGCCTTTTCATATGTTTTTGTTTAAGTATGTTTGTTTGTTCTGCTTTTTTTTTTTCTGGGGTTTCTTTCTTTCTTTCTTTCTTTCTTTTTTTTTTTTGCACAAATGTAAAGGGAGCTATATGACTGATTTATATTTCGGCTTCAGAACTTCTAGTCTGAAGAGAACGTTGAAGAAATGGTGGTGTCATATTAGTGGAATTTAAAGAAACCTCAAGTCCATAATGTGACTTTACTCTCAGACGTAAGAGAAGACTTGTTACAGGTCATAAGCCATTGCAACTTCTCTGGAAGACCGGGAAATCTGGCCCAGCCTCACGTGACTTTTAGAAAGTAAATGTCATTAGTAAAGATCACATAATCCCTTTCTGGGAAACCCATGACTTACTAAATATGAATGTAACTTCCCTCTACTTTAGTTTGGCTTGGAAACTTGTTTCTGGTTTTATTCATCTTCTAGCAAAAATGTGCCAGTAGGCTTTTTACTCATTAGTTTGGCCATTATAAAAATAGCCTGGTGGTATCCCTTTCATAACGTCCAGAATCAGGAAAGTACCTTTAAACTAAAGAAAATAATGAGCACATTTATAATAGATGGTGAAATAAAAGGCAGAACGAATTTATGAATGTTTTGGCTATTTTGTCAAAACTGGGTTACACTGCCAGCTTGACAGTTTTTGGAAAGTAATTATAGCAAGCGTGTTTCTAGATGAAAAAGCGGTAGTAGGTGAGCATTAATTTTCCGACAGGTGGCTGTGTTGGCTTTTTTACATTAAAAAGTACTACAGAAATATTCATTTAGCTAAAACTCTTCACCCCTCCGTTTTGACATGGGAAAACTAAATTGCTTCCTTTAGTTTTAGTTGATACCCTGCTATTTCAGGATGGCCCTATCAGTGTGACATTTACAGAGCACTCCATAGCAGCCCAGCACTGTCAAGTGTCTAATGCATCTTGTCACCTGCAAAATATTCTGAGGATCATCGCCTGAAAAGGATTGCAATGAAGCTATTGTCCTGTCATTTGTTAATGTCACAAGGGATGCCCTCAAGCCTGGGAGTAGACAGTCTAAGGAGACTTGATGCTACTATACCAACTTGTCTCCGTCTTCTTTTGTCACTTGTAGCCCTGTGCCATGGTGACAGTGATGTTAGCCAACTCAGTCCGTTGGCTAAAGAGCGCAAGCTTTACAGAGTGCCTCCAAGCTATTTCTAAGTGTCTATTTGAATATGTAATCATCCAAGGATCTGGGCCAGAGGACACTTAAATTCTAGGACTCCTGACACTGTTTTCTCTAATACTAAGAGTAAAAGACAGAGAGATGACTTGAACCCTTTTCCTTTTGGAACATGCAGTCCTGTGACTACACCCAGGAACAGTCTCCCAAATTTTGGAATGCCTCCATTCTACTCTGATTACTCTTCAAAACAATTTGACAATATGTCTCTATTCTACAAACAGTGTGGAAATTCCGTTCTTGCAAATTGCTTCCCATAGAAACTGTTTGGAAGAGGGGAGAGCGAGTGTGGTCCCAGGAGGCAGTCAGACACGGGTTTAAAACCATGATTTGCCAGTTCCTCACTTATTCCTTCTTTATCATAGTGTCCTCATCACTAAAATGTGGTTAATAATACTGACCACCTTCTAGGATGATATGAGGAATCAGTAAATGATATTTGTAAAGCATCTAACCTAGTGCCTGAAATATAACAATTATTAATGCATAGGCTAATGCAATTAATTTATTGTTATAATATACCAGCTTTCTGTACTTGTGAGTTATGACAAGGTACTTCAGCCTATTCAAATGGGTAGAGAGAGACTCCAATTCCATAACTTCAGGTTAAATGAATCAGCAGCTATGCTGCTAAAACTCAGTCCAAAATTCGACTTTCACTAATACGAAGTAGGTGTGTTTTTCAGCTAAGCAGGAAAGCTTAGTGTTTCTCTCTTCTCCAACTATCTGACAGTGTAAACTCAATCATAAGGCATGGTGTAGCAACAAATGAGGGATTTGAGAGGAAGTACTATTTATGGAAGACAGATTAATTGAAATAAAAACAGGAAATACATTTATTATCAAGTTGACAGGAATATCGTGGTTTTAAATACTTGTGATATAATCTATAATTAAATTCCACCTCTGGTTTTCTAATTGAACTTTTTAACCACTGTAACTTCTTATTCTTTATTATAATAATAGTATATATTCAATGTTGAGTTTTTGAAAAAAGATCCACAGTTAAATCTGTAAATCCATAACTATAATCAATAAGAAATACTTCAAGAAAATAGGTAGTTTCATTTTGTTGTTTGAAGAAACAATTTTCTTTAATAAAACAAGGGTTTTTCTGAAGGCACAAAGACTGGTTTAACTTCAATTGCTATTCATTTCATGGTGTTTAATTCCACAGTCTCACTGGGGATATTGGAAGATCTGTCCCTGTATAGTCTGTAATATAGGACATTTAAAAGGTCACTTTCTTCCGTTTAATGATTCAAAATTAAATGTGTCTATAAACATAGAACAGTTAGTTATATTAACTCCTTTTGGCTCTGAAAATCATTGCTACTTCAGCCATCCAACTGTGAGGCACTTATACTTGAATTGTAATCATTAAAGATATGTTAGCTATTTTCCGGATTTAATGCCTTAAAGAACATATTTAAAGTACTAAATTCAATAAAATGTCATTTATTTTGTGTTTTACTGTATTACAAAACTCATGACAAGCACAGTAAACTTCTTTTACAATCCCACAGGGGAATGACCACTAACCCATTCCCCTAGGAACTGTAAAGAAGGCTAAATAGGAACTGAAAGGCTAAATAACTTATTTTCTTAAGCATCAACAGAGATTTAAAATCAGGAGAGTCTGATTTCACACTCTTTTCACTACTCCATACTATCTTCTTCCAATGAAAAGCAAGTGAAATCCAATTCACTATTAAGTTCTTCTTATGTGCCAAATATCATAATAGGTTTGGTGAAGGGAGTAAAGATTAATTAAACCACACCTTTGACAGCTTCAGTAGTTGTCACCTCCTTTGTTTTTGACTCATGGATCTGCAATGATTCCCTCTTGCCCTTATGCAAATTCCAAATTGATCAACTCTAATCAAGACAGTTCATGAATTCTCCAACCTCTTTTCCATATCTTTTCACTTAATTTTCCAACCCAAATTGTACTATTGTTGACTCAACTTATTTGTCTTTAATTTAAATTATCACATGCTATTTAACATATTGGATAGTACAGTAAAACTATTATGCAAAATGCGAGTGATAATAAACTATTGAATTATTTCTAAATACACTTATAATAGTAGAGAAATTTAGTTAAAACTTCCATTTGGTAACAGATATATCAGTATATATGAAGCAGATGGTTCTGGGTTTTATGCAAAAGCATTTATTCTTTCCTTTATCATTGTTGAGTTTAACTATACAGACATATGTGTTATGAATAGAAACTATAAATTCTTAGGAGCTCTTTTAAGTCTGTAAAAACTGAACTTCAGGTTTTCTAGTGAGCAAAGTGAATATTTTCAGCTTTCAGGTGGAATATTTTCTCATAGTAAGATCTTCCTAAAAAACTTGTGCTAAAAGATATTTAATGACATATAAACTAGGTTTAAAATGACTAAACTGTTATTGATCCCATAATACTGTGAATTCAAATATCCAATCAGGTTAGGTGGTGAGTTCAACATTCAATCCAGATTTACTTTTTTACATCATAGAAAAGTACCCCTTTTCCAAATAGCAACGGTAATTATATTTTTCATTTTGAGCATATAAGTCATGAACAATCATTGACTTCATCGAGTACTTATCATGCACAACTAATGGTGCTAAAATAGAAATAAAAATTATTTATTTAAAAGAAACAAGAATAGGGACCAGCAGGTGGCGTGATGGTTAAGGGGGCTGGACTCCCACCTGGCCGACCATTTGAGTCCTGGACCGAGAGGCTTGCTTTCTCACTTTCTCTCTCTCTCTCTCTCTGGAAATATTAAAATAACTATAATAAATAAAGTTAATTAAAATAATTCTAAAAAAAGAAAGAAACAAAAATAACTTCTTATGGGATACCAGGGACACCAAAAATCCTTTTCGTAGAAAGAAAAGATGGCCTTTGCCTTTAAATATGATGGGATCTCTGTTTAATTTACTAGCACTGGCTTACTGAACTGGAAATTTTAGCAATGGTCTTTGCTGCTGCCATTCATGATTATGAGCATACGGGCACTACAAACAACTTCCATATCCAGACAAGGTAAGTGTGATAAAGCATTAGCATTTATAACTAAAATTTTGAAATTTATGTTTTCTGCATTCTACTTAACTTTAAGAAGGTTTTTAAAAAACAAAAAATATTCTGATAAGAATAGGTTTCATGGGTTTTTAGTTAAATTCTTTAAGCTTCAAATGTTTAAATCAGCTATTATTTTTCAAAATTATTGTGTGTACTTTATGACATATTAACCAGTTTAAAGAACATAAAATATGTAAGACAATTTCTCCCCCCCCCCAACTTTTACTGTGAACTATCCACACAAGCTCCAGGCATCTATTAACTTAGATCAATCTTACAGCATCTTTAAGGTACTGGTTTGTGGATATTATGTCATTGAAAGTAATATAATCACACATCTGGGCCAACTCATATCCCCGTGGGTTAGAACATCTGGAATCCACATGACTGACTACACAGAGTCCTGGACCTGGAGACTTGACAAACACAGTGGGTGTGTGTCTGTGGGCTTCCTTTCGTTCTCTCTCTCTCTTGCAAGCTCATGCACCCTTTGGCATTTTTTTTTTTTTAATTTCACTCCTGAAAATAATTACAAAAAGTCAAAAGAATCTCATTTTTAGCCCAGCTTGAAGTATTAAACTTACAACAATGGAAAGGTGAGATTTAAAAAAAAATAATAGCAATAATGACCATTGTTTGAATCAAAATACCAGAGTGGAACTCTGTTCATTTGTTGGGGCTACCATAACAAAATACTGCAAACGGAATGACTTTAACAACTCAGATTAATTTCCCACAGTCTGGAGGCTAGGAGTCCAAGATCAAGGTACCAGCAGATGAGTCTCTTCCAAGGCCTTTCTCTGTGACGCTTAACTTTAAGAAGGTTTTTAAAAAACAAAAAATATTCTGATAAGAATAGGTTTCATGGGTTTTTAGTTAAATTCTTTAAGCTTCAAATGTTTAAATCAGCTATTATTTTTCAAAATTATTGTGTGTACTTTATGACATATTAACCAGTTTAAAGAACATAAAATATGTAAGACAATTTCTCCCCCCCCCCAACTTTTACTGTGAACTATCCACACAAGCTCCAGGCATCTATTAACTTAGATCAATCTTACAGCATCTTTAAGGTACTGGTTTGTGGATATTATGTCATTGAAAGTAATATAATCACACATCTGGGCCAACTCATATCCCCGTGGGTTAGAACATCTGGAATCCACATGACTGACTACACAGAGTCCTGGACCTGGAGACTTGACAAACACAGTGGGTGTGTGTCTGTGGGCTTCCTTTCGTTCTCTCTCTCTCTTGCAAGCTCATGCACCCTTTGGCATTTTTTTTTTTTTAATTTCACTCCTGAAAATAATTACAAAAAGTCAAAAGAATCTCATTTTTAGCCCAGCTTGAAGTATTAAACTTACAACAATGGAAAGGTGAGATTTAAAAAAAAATAATAGCAATAATGACCATTGTTTGAATCAAAATACCAGAGTGGAACTCTGTTCATTTGTTGGGGCTACCATAACAAAATACTGCAAACGGAATGACTTTAACAACTCAGATTAATTTCCCACAGTCTGGAGGCTAGGAGTCCAAGATCAAGGTACCAGCAGATGAGTCTCTTCCAAGGCCTTTCTCTGTGACGTGCAGACAGTCACGCACTTGCTGTGGTCTTTTATTAGTGCATAAACCCTTGGTGTCTGTTCTTTTTTAAATTTTATTTAATTTTTTAATTTTTAGTTTTTATTTTTTGAAAGGTTTTTGCTATAGGGTGTGTGTGCTTGCCAGAAAGATAGAGAGAAACAGAGAGATAGAAAACGAGAAATCACCCCCTAGAGGGGATGGTCATGCCGCAATCCCTTCTCCTCTATTCTCTGGGGATCTTGGGCACGCATACACATATGCCTGGCATGAGTTAAAGCCACCAGGTCCGGGACTTGAACTGTGGTTGACTACATGGAAGCCCAGCGACACAGCCATGATGCCAACTGCTGGTCTCCGTGTTTGTTATTATTTTAAGGACACCAAGCATATGGATTTAAGCCCTACCCTTATTGCTTGATATAATTACATCCTGAAAGGCCCTGTCTCCAAATACAGTCACAGTAAGACTTCAACAAATGAATGTGATGGTGGTGGTGCAGGGGCAGTGTAGTCCATAACAGGAAGCTCTTCTTAGTTAAGCAGCAGTCTCAGAGCCTGAGAGACAGAATTTGGTCTAGGCACCATCAGGATCCGGCTTACTTTACACACTCATGTGTGAGATCCTGACATTTCGTTAAATCTGTCACTGGTCAGGTATGCTTGACAAGGTGACATCACTTCAGAGACTGATGTGTCTCTGAAACCATCATAGAACCCTGCTGAAGGGAAACTAAACCTGGTTATTTTTTGTTTGCTAATTTGTATTGTTTTATAATTCATCATATTATTTTATAGTAGTTTTAAGTTTATAAAAAAAATTGAACAGGAAGAACAGAGTTCCCATCTGCTTTCTCCTGTCACGTTACAATATCCTGTTATTAACATCTTTCATTGCTTTGGTATGTTTGTTGTAACTGATGAGCCAATATTAGTACATAGTTATCAGCTAACGTCCGTAGCTTACATTAGGGTTCACGCTTTGTGTTTCAGGTTCTATGGGTTTTGACAGATGTATGGAATTGTGCTTACTACTGTGGTATCATGTACAATAGCTTCTCTGCCCTAAAAGTCCCCTGTGCTTCTTACTCCCTTCCCTTGCCCTTTTTTCCTGGTAACCACTGATCTTGCAATGTCTCCTAAGTTTTGCCTTCCCCAAAATGTCATGTAGTTGACATCATACAGTACATGGATGACATTTTCACATAGGTTTCTATACCTTAGCACCATGCATTAAAGATTTTTCCATGCCTTTTTGATAGCTTATTTCATCACTGAAATAATGTTCCATTGTATGAATGTACTATGGTTTATCTGTCATCTATTAATGGAAACCTTGGTTGTGTCCAAATTTTGGCACTTAACAAAAAAAGCTGCTGTAAGCATAAATGTGCAGGTTTTTCTGTGATTGGTTCATGTGATTTTTTTTTGGGGGGGGAGATTTTCACGATAGGGCGTGTGCGCTCGCCAGACAGACAGAGACATAGAGACAGAAAGCGAGAAATCACCCCCCAGAGGGGATGGTCATGCCACAATCCCTTCTCCTCCATTCTCCTCTCGGGATCTTGGGCACACACGCATACACGCCCGGCATGAATTTTTAGCCACCGGGTCTGGGATGCGAACTGCAGTAGACTACGTGGGAGTCCAGCGACATAGCCATTATGCTAACTGCTGGTTCCCGGTTCATGTGATTTTTAATATGACTATCTTAACAACTGATTTTCCAGGTACAAGGAGTTATTATTTGTTTGATTTACAGAATCAGAGAGAAACAGTGGGAGACAGTGAGAGGGAAAAAGAGAAAGCACTTCTTCCTCTCCTTCTGTTCCTAGTCTTCCTCTTCCTTGTGTAATCTTATCTCTCTGTCTCAATGAATAACCTTTTTTTTTTTTTTCTTTAGGTTTTTTGCCATAGGGTACATGTGTTCCCTGGAGAGAGACAGAGAGAGGTAAAATGAGAAATCACCCCCTTCCAGGGGGTGGCCATGCCGCAACTCCTTCTCCATTCTCCTGGGATTTGGGGCGTGTACACACAGGTGCTTGGCATAATTTTCAAGCCAGTAGATCTGCGAGTCAAACCATGGTGGGCCCACCATCTACTGGTCCCTGAATAAACTTTTTTTGAAAAAAAGAATAAAAGAAACTCAGTATAAAAGGGGGGGGGGAGTCTTGTATTTTACTTATTTTCTTATAAATTGCCTAACATGATCAGAATGATTCTGCATGCACTTTAAAATTCCACATACAAAAATGTTTTAATGACTAACTTGCCACAGTATCACAGGCTTTTAAACTCTCACTATTGCCTTCATATTTCATACAAGGAGAGAAATGAGGTAGTGTCTGACTGATTTATAGATAATTCTTTGTGTATTTCATTTGTTACTGGATTTAGCATGCTTTTCTAATGTGGAGACCCATTTATTATATAATGCAAATGACTGGAAAATAATTTAGAACATAGAGAAAAACTAGATTTGAGTTCAATACAGAATTATAATGCATGAAATCCTTGAAAGTGTAAATAAATTGAAATAATTTCAATTTCTGTGAAAACAAATGCTGAGCTACAGGTTACCATGGATACTGGATGTTGCTTAGAGTCTTGTTCTTTTCCTAGGAAAGGCCATCTCACACATTAAGGCCATGCTGTATTCTTATTATCTTTGTTGGATTCATGACGCAAAACCACGTCCCTTTGCTAGTGTGAAATCTGGTTCATGAACATGTATTTGCTTGTTTATGAAAGGAAGCGATGGTGCCACTTGGAGCCATATCACATAATAACCCTGGCAAAACTGCTAGAATTGGGGCTATATGGTACAAATGATGCTAGTGGAAAATCAGTTTTTCCCATGATCTCAACACAGTTTTGGAAATACAGTTGGTGTTTTACATGGACAAGATGGATTTAATTCTCTCTTATTTCTCGAATTTATTTATCTGGTTGTCAGAAAAGTCAAGACACATTTTGGCATAGAAAAATACATCATGACTTTCCAATGACCCAATGTTTTTCACTTCATAAGACAGAGAGAACAAGAACACATGTGTGTGAGAGAGAGAGCAACAGGTATCCCCAACAGGGTCTACATGCTACTCTCTACCTCAGCCCCAACCAGACAAGATCATTGAGTACACACACACACAGAGGCATATAGGGAGACCTTGGGATGCAAGCCTCGTACCTTTTTATATGTTCTCAGCATGTAGAGTGTTGTCCTATCACAGCACCACCATGACTAGCTTAAAATACCTCTTAAACAAGGGTATTGCAAAGGTTCTTCCTGTTTAGTTTTCTGGGACTGAGGTATGATTATCATTAAGAGAATTTTAAGGCTTAACTGGGATTATGAAAAAGAAATCTACTTTGGAGACATGGGCTATTAGCTACATATGTAGTTTATTCTACCTCTGTAATAGTGCCCAGAGCAAAGAGGAAATATTAAGTGATTCATATTCATTTCCTTTATGTTGGATTACTACTAAACCTAGGTCTATCTGGCAGACTATCAGATGCAGATCTTGAATAGGTTGTAGATGCCAGATTTGTAGATGCCAGATTTCTTTAGCTCTTCTTCTTTTCATTGAAATAAATGCTATTATGTATATTTAAGGTATACAACAGAATGCTATGAGATACCTATAGGTAATAAGATAGTTACTGTAGTGAAGTATTAGATTAAGGTATCCATCATCTCACATAGCTACATTTTGTCCTTGTCTCCACTTCAGTAGGCATTCAGTGTCAGGGGAAGGGCTAGATTATAACTAGGACTGTACCCACTGAAAAGCCTGAAATAGTTAAGTCTTGAATGAAGCAATTTCCCAACTAACAGCACGTATACCTACCAGGAGGAAGGAAACTGAGAGAAGCCTGGGTGTTGGAGGAAGTGGCAGAAAAGTTGCTATAGGTTTTAACTTCAATTTTCTTTAGCTAATTTTGATGCCTGCCTCCAAGAACCAATTTATATGAAAAGATTCACCATTTTGAGAAATGAATATAGTGGTTCTGCTTTTATTTCACACTTGCAAAATGATCTGGTAATCTAGAAAGGTAGGGGAAGGAGAAACAAAGACTCCTTTAGAGATCTGAGAATGCCTGTAATACTTCAGACTTTACACTAGAATACCAGATTCATCAGTGTAACTTGAAGTAGTTTATTTGATGATCAAATTACAGAAAAAAATACATACAAATACAAATCTTCTCTAGATGTAGACATCATTTAAAAAATAAAGTATCTGTCAAAACTTGATAGTAAAACATGTATTTGCAATTTTGTTTTAAAAATGACTTAACTCCATTTTCATTTAAAATGAAGAATTTATAAAATTCAAATTTACTCACATTGTAAGGGGAGAAATCTCAAATCACAACTAAACAAATTATTTTCACCATTTCCAATGAAATGAAACAAAAGTAATCTTTTCATCAAATGACATAGAATGACTGGGTAAAACTAAGTCTCGGCACAGTCTACTGTGATTGGAATGTGTCCCCCAGAAACTGCTATGTGTGTTGGACACTTAAGCCATAGGGTTACAGTGTTAGGAAGTAAAGCCTAACAGAAGTATTAATGCAATTATATAATGGCTTGCACAAGTAGGTTTACTGTCATGCCTTTTCTGCCCTTTCATTGTGTTGTAAAGCAGCAGGAAGGCCCTCAGCAGATGACAGCCCCTTGACCTTGGGTTTCACAGCCTCTAGAACCATAAACCAATAAGTTTTCATTCATTATAAATTACCCAGTTGCAGCAACACAAAATGTACTAACACACAGACCTCACTCAGAATTGATCACAGATCTCAATATAAAACACAAAATTATATAACTCTTATAAGATAACATAAGAGAAGGTCTAGATGACTTTGGATAGGGCAATGAATATTTAAATACAACACAAAAAGTGTTACGACAAAAAGAGTTAATAAGCAGGACTTCAAGAGAATGAAAGTCAAGCCACAGACTGGGGGAAATATTTGCAAAGCTATATCTGATCAAGAATTCTTATCTAAAATACACCAAAAAAACAAACAAAAAATTGCTGAAAACTGAACGATATGAAAATAATTTAAAAATGGACCAAACATTTTATCAAATACCTCAACAAAGGACATACATAGATGGTCAATAAGCACATGAACAGATATTCTACACCTTAGATGGAACATCAGGGAAATGCAAGTAGAAACAATGTACTGGAGAAATGTAAATTGAAACGATAAGATATCACAACGCATTTATTAGAATAGCTCAAATCCAGAATATGGCCACACCAAATACTAAGGAGGATATTGAACAACAGACTAAGGAGGATATTGAACAATAGGAATACTCATTGGTTACTGGTGGGAATGCAAAATAGTAAAGCCACGCTGGAAGAACTTAGCAGTTTCTTACAAAACTGAGACCACTCTTACTACATGACCCATCAATGATACTCTTTAATATACTAAGAGTCAAAATGATATATCCACACCAGGGCCAGCCAGATGGTACGGTGGTTAACGTGGCTGAATCCCACATGGCCAAGTGCACAGATCATAGTCCTGGATCTGCTGTGTGCTTGCCCGAAATCCCAAGGGGAGAATGGAGAAAAAGAAATTGTAACATGACCTTTCTCCCTATGGGGTGATTCCTCACTTTTTCTCTCTCTCTCCTGCTTTCTTTCTGGCGAGCACATGTGCACTATACCAGCCAGAAAAGAAAAGAAAAAAAGCTTAGATCCACATAAAAACCTGCACACAGATATTTATAGCAACTTATTCATAATTTTCCAAACTTGGAAGCAACCAAGATGTCTTTCAGTAAGCAAGATAAACTGTCCATAATCGAGACAATGGACCATTATTCACTACTAATGAGAACTGCTCTATCAAAACCATGAAAAGAAATTTAACTGCATCACTAAGTGATAGCAATCAATCTGAAAAGACAGCCTATTGTAAGATTCTAAATATATGACATTTTGGAAAAGGGAAAACGATGGAGGGAATACAAAGATCAGTGGTTACCAGGATTTAGGGAGAGAGTGGGAATACATAGATAAAGCATAGAGGAATTTTAGGGCAGTGAAGCTACTGCATATGATACTACAATGGTGGGTACAGGCCATTACACATTTGCCTAAACCCAAAGCATGCAAAACATCAAGAGTCAAGCCTAATATAAGCTACAGATACCATGCGCCGTGCAGGTTTATTGACAAAAATATCACTCTTTTGAGGGATGCTAATGATGTCAGTTATTATACACTTTTATACTTGTGTGAGAGCAGTAGGTGTGTGGGAAATCTTTGCATCTTATACAATTTGCTATGAACTAAAACTACTCTAAAAATGAGTTTATAATATAGTACAGTAAAAACAAAGTGGTTCCATGCTTTTAAGTGGTCAGTGAGAAGATTTTTACTGGTAAGATGGCCTGAACCTTGCGTATCCTTTATTGTAGATCGGTGAAGTCTAAAGGAATGTACTAGGCATTTTGTTTCTACTTCTTAGGTCAGATGTTGCCATTTTGTATAATGATCGTTCTGTCCTGGAGAATCACCATGTGAGTGCAGCTTATCGGCTTATGCAAGAAGAGGAAATGAATATCTTGATGAATTTACCCAAAGATGACTGGAGGTGAGTTTCAGAAGAAACAGAAGAAATTTAATTTCAGGAAAAAGATGAGTTACGTGATTTAATGCAAAGGAAACTGATGCAAGTTAATGCCATCTCCATAGTACAAAGTCAATTGCTGTTGACCAGATGGTTCTGAGAAGGGTTAGTACCTGGAAGACTTGTTCGGAAGCCAGGCTCTGTGAGATGGAGCTGAACTATTTCTAGTAAATGCAACACCCACATGCATGTGTAAGTCCACACACTACAAAACAAAGAATTTAAAACATACAACGATATACTTTCTAGAAAGGAGCTCTGCTCAGTTTGTACCAATATATGGCCTCACATAAATTCAGCATTTTGGCATTCCTTTATATATTATTTGGCTGTATGTAAAGTTCAACTTTCTTTAAACAAAACATTCAATTATTTGACAAAATATTTTACACACTAAAATGGCAGATTGCCAGGGACCAGCCTCGGCAGGGGTGGGTTGACTCGACGGAGGCGGCGCTGGAAAGAAAGGAAGACTAAGGCCTCGTGCCTTTTCATGCACATCCTCAGCCGGACACTCCCAGAGATCGCTCTCTGAGGAGTGACAACTGCTAGGAATCACCGTGCCTTTTTATTGAAAATGGGATACATGCAAGTAAATGGGAGAGGGGCTACGTGTTCTAATTATCAACTCATAAAGCTTTAACAATAGAGATCAAAGATTCTATTCAGGGTTTGATTAAGGGCAGGTCTATTAATCATCAATACAATTCAACAATAGATTGATGTAAGCAAGCTTTTGGGAACTTCTGTTCTGGGAGTGTGGTTCCAGAGAACAGCTCCAGCAGGCAGAGTTAATTATCAGCCAGTACTTGGCGGCAGCCGTCTTGCGGTTACTGGTTGCGTTACTAGAAAAGAAAATCTCAAGTACAGATATTAGTTTTTATAAATCTCAGTAAAGAATGATATTTATATAATTTTATAGAGATGTAAAATTAATTAAAGGAATCCTAATATATTTGCGTATCCTGAAGGGGTGAAGTTAGTGTTCACTTGATGAGGGCAGGGATA
>NW_006159816.1:558476-577780 GCF_000334495.1 Tupaia belangeri chinensis
ACTCACTGAACTGACCGGAAGCGATGCTCAAAGGTCAAGGGGCTCAGACGGGTCCTGGAGCCCCACCGGGTTGGACTCCTCCAAGAGATAAATATTTTTTAAAAGAATTATTTGTTATTGTTGTTGTTTTAATTTGACCAGAAAGAAACAGAGAGAGAGAGAAAGGGAAAGTGAGAAAGCAAGCCACCGGGTCTGGAAATTGAACTGCAGTCAGCCATATGGGAGTTCAGCGCCTTAGCCACCATGCCACCTGCCAACCTCGACAGAGATAATTCTTACATGTTTCTTCAAAGTATCTGTTTGCTTTAGAAAAATTACATGGTATGGTCATTCTGGCTGCCATGTAAGGAAAAATATCAAGATGCACCTTGACCAGATGGTCAAGTGAGATCAGTATCCTTCATCCTTTCTTCTATTTCCTTTGGTCACCACCATCCCCTTTATTTCATTATAGAATTATAACATTTATCGAATGAAAAAAAAAACTAAAGGGGCCAGCAGGTGGCATGGTAGTTAAGGTGCTGGACAATCACACACGGTTGACCATGGTTTGAGTTCTGGACCTGGTGGCTTGCTTTCTCACTTTCCCTCTTTCTCTCTCAGTGTCTCTCTCTGGTCAAATTAAAATAAATGACTAAATAAATAAAATTAAATTAATAATCTTTTAAAAAATAAAAGATGAGAGTTAAATATAAATTTCAGATAAACAAAGAATCATTTTAGTGTAAGTATGTACCTAATATTTGATGGGACACATTTATACTAAGAAAGAAAGAGAAAGCTTGTATTAAAAGGATATAGTATGTAATTTCATATGAAGAAAACAGGTCCACATCCATGTCTTTTCCATATTACAATGTCAATTATTGTTAACAGATGGCTCTGAGAAAGGTTAGTACCTAAAACCTGTTTGGAAACCAGGTCATTTTTTTAAGAGTTTTTTTTTTTTTTTTTTTTGCCATAGGGCACATGTGCTTGCTATATGCTTGCTGGAGAGAGACAGAGAGAGGTAGACAGGAAGCAAGAAATCACCCCCTGGGGGTGTGACCATACCACAATCCCTTCTCCTCCATTCTCCTCTTGGAGTTTTGGGCACACACACACATGTACATACATGGTGCTAATTTTTAAGCTGCCAGATCTGTAACTTGAACCACATTCCACTATGTGGGAGTCCATCGACATAACCATTTATGCAATCTGCTGGTCTTTCGCCTTTTTTAAAAATAATTATTTGTTTAATTTTATTTATTTTTATTATTTTAATTTGCTATAGGGCACATGTACTCATCCAAGAGAGACCTAGAAAGAGAGGGAAAGTGAGAAAGCAAGCTGCCAGGTTGGGACTCAAACCATTGCCACGTGGGAGTCCAGCCCTTATGAGGAGTCAGGCTTTTAGCTTTTTGTGAAAAGATCTTGTTAAAAGTCAGTTAATGGACTGAGAAAGGTTTCCATTCAAATGTAAATATATAAGACTGTTGGTTTTTATTTTTGTCATTAAATCAAGGCAAAAAGAAATGGCCAAAAGAAAAGTGACATTACCTAGAACCACCTTTTAAAAACGCAAAGAAAACATAACTTAGGATTTAAAACAAACCCGAATCTCCCATGGCTACTTTTCCAAATTCTCAAATCTTCCTGATTTTTGAAGGCCAGTCCCCCAAATAGGGGCTTATTTTTGCTACAACAGAAAATATTGTTGGGAAGATGGAGGTGTTCTATATGGGGCACCCAGGTCACTGAGCTCTTTCGTTTTTATCCCGCAGGGAACAGTAACTTCGAAGTGTTTCCAATGTAGGAAGGCCAAGCCCTAATTGTAGAAGGATTTATTAAAAAACTACTGCTGGGCTATGTGAAGACTAGATGGGCAAAGGTAGAAGCAGGGAGACAAGTTTGGAGGTATTTCCCAAAGTCCATTTTCATTCCCAGAAATAGTATTTATAATATTCATTTTGGTCGTTCTTCCTTTGAATTAACCATTTCCTTTCTCAAAGTCAACTCGATTGCTATTTCAGTGTGATCATTTATTTCCTATTACATTTTGTCCTTCACCATCTTTAGTGTTTTAGTTTAATAATTTATCAGTATAATATTCTGGAATTTTCTTTTCAGTAACTTCTTAGAGCCATCCTACTTGACTATATTTATAGAATTGGCTTAAGAAATACTATATACAGGGACCAGTAGATGGTATAGTGTTTATATCACTGGACTTCCACATGGCTGGATTGCAGTTGGATTCCCAGACCTGTTGGTTTGTAATTCACGCCAGGAGCATGTGCTTGCCCGCCCAAGATCCCAAAAGAAGAATGAAGAAGGGATTGAGGCATGGCCATCCTTCCTGGGGAGTGATTTCTCACTCTTTCACTGTATGTCTCTCTCTCTCTCTCTTTCTTTCTCTCTCAGGAGCACACATGCCCTAAGGCAAAATCCTCTTAAAAAAAATAAAAGAAATTCTACACACATCATATAGATTGTAGAATTTAATAGATCTAACATTATCCAAAAACAAGAAAAGATCTATTTAGCACTATAATCTTGATCACATTTTACCAAAAATTGAAATAGTTATAGCTTCTAAGAAGACCTATAGGTTTTCTGTTTGCATTTCTGTTTATTTCTTTGAGGACTATTGACAGAAAACTCTGCAGAAATAAAAATTAGTGCAGTGTATTGCTAAGCACGAGGATGAATGACCTGACCTGGAGAAAGACAAAAGCATTCCCCGGTGGTGCTCAGATACAGTAGTTTCGTATTTTACATAGTTCTGAGAGCAAGGAGAGTTGTCAATCGGCAAAAGGAGTCTTTTACTTTGGCCTGACCAAAAAAGGTGGGACATCTAGAAGTGGAGGGTTGTAGGTTATAAGTGAATTTGAAATTCTTATATTAGTAATTGGTTAAAGAAAAGCACAAGTCTCTGCTCCTGAAAGAAAGAAAATAATGTGCTTATCAGAAGGCTTACTATTCATCATAAAAACACTATGCCTGGAGAAGGACATAGCATCCCACCTTCTTTTTTCTTTTTGAGCGATTTTTGCTATAAAGAGACAGAGAAACAGAAAGAGAGAAATCGCCCCCCAGAGGGGATGGTCACACCATAATCCCTTCTCTTTCATTCTCCTCTCAGGATCTTGGGCACACACACACACATGCCCAGCATGAGTGCCAGTTCTAGGATTCCAACAGCAGTCACCATGTAGGATTCCAGTGCTTTAACCGCTACATCACCTGATGGCTCCACATCCCATTTTTAATAGACATAAATGGTTTTTTTTTTTTTTTTTTTTTTTGGGGGTTTTTCCTTTTGGGCGGGGGGGAGAGGTTTTCGCTATAGGGCGCGTGCATTTGCCAGACAGACAGAGAGAGACATATAGACAGAAAGCAAGAAATCACCCCCCAGGGGGAATGGTCACGCCACAATCCCTTCTCCTCCATTCTCCTCTCGGTATCTTGGGCATGCACGCACACGCGCCCGGCATGAGTTTTAAGCCACCAGGTCCGGGATGCGAACCGCAGTCGACTACGTGGGAGTCCAGCGACATAGCCATTACGCTAACTGCTGGTTCCCCATAAGTGGTTTGTTAATATTCATAGGCCTCTTCAAAATTTGTAGGTATGACTCTCTGAGGCCTATGGCAACAACTTTGGAATAGGAAAATGTGTCAGAATTCTGTCCTTAGTATCTTTTATAAGTCAGGATAAATGCATTAATCTAAAAATTTGGGGGAAAAATTAATAAATTAACATTTCCTTGCCTAGTTTATTAATATATTGATTGGTGATAATATCTAGCATTTACTTATCACTTATGTACAAAGCAATGTATTTATTAGATTCTATAAATTTTATAAAACTTCAGTTTTCCATAGTTAAGATAGGTAAATATTTTGGTTCAGTGGTTATTATAATGTGGGTCATGATATAGTTTCAGAGAAAAAAGTGTAATTGAGAATAATTTTACTAACTACCTTTAATAGCTCCCTTTCCCTTAATATTTAAGTAAAACTATACTAAGCAAGCTATCTAATATAATGAACAATAAGTACAGTATTGGTTTCTCATGACTCCAATCTAAAAATTAAATTGAATTGAGCATTCACAATTAGAAACAAAAACTTCCATAATGTGACTGATTTTATTTATTTTTTAAAGAATTACTTATATTGATTTGTTATTATTATTATTAATATTTAATTTTCTATAGAGCACATACGTTCACTAGAGAAGATAGAGAGGGAAAGTGAGAAAGTAGGCTGCCATATCTAGGACTTGAACCACAATCGACCATGTGGGATACCAGCAGCTTAACCATCATGCCACTTGCTTTCCCTGTGGCTGTCTTAAAACCAAACTATTTGGGGGACCAGCAGATGGCATAATGGTTATGTCACTGAACTCCCACTAGTTGACTGTGGTTCAAGTCCCAGAACTGGTGCCTTGAAACTCTTGCCAAAATCCCAAGAAAAGAATGAAGAAGAGATTGTAACATGGCCATCTCCCCCCCACCTGGGAGATGATTTCCTGCTTTCTGTCTCTCTGTCTCTCCAGTGAGCATACATGCTCTATAGGAAAAAAATCTATTAAAAAAAGAAAACACAATTTGTTCATATCATCTTTATGTACATTTTTTTTTGGGGGGGAGAGGGTTTTTTTTGTTTGTTTGTTTGTTTTTTTGCTATAGGGTGCATGCGCTCGCCAGACAGAAAGAGAGAGACAGAGAGATAGAAAGAGAGAAATCACCCCCCCAGGGGGGATGCCACGCCGCAATCCCTTCTCCTCTGTTCTCCTCCCGGGATCTTGGGCACACATGCACACGCCCAGCGTGAGTTTTAAGTCACTGGGTCGGGATGCGAACCACAGTTGACTGCGCGGGAGTCCAGCAACATAGCCATTACACTAACTGCTGGTCCCTATGTAAATTATTTTTGATTCAAGTTCATAATTCGAGTTTACGTCATACCTTGGGTTAGCTTGCTATACTGGCCATACCACAGAATTAAAACAAAACATGATTTCCAGCACAAGTGACTTTTTAAAAAAAGAGTGGTCCAAGTCTCAGTTTTTGGAGTGAGAACTTGGGGACAAATTTTATTTTAGACAGCCACTAGCTGTGAGACCAAGAAATCAATTTATCTTCTCTGGTGGAAAATGTCACTACTCCTTCCTGGGTTGTTAAGAGGATGAAGTTCTTAATATGCATACAAAGCAACTAGAACAGGATATACACTGAATAAATGCTGAATAACTAGTACTGGTTTTGTTCAGTGTAATAGTTTTGTTAAAAAGATACAACACTGGCGCAAGCAGATCGCATGGTGGTTAAACCCATAGACTCTCATTTGGACAATCACACTTGCAGCCCCAGATCTGGTCGCTTGAAAATCAAGCCAGGTGCATGTTTTATGCATGCCCAAAATTCCAAGAAGAGAATGGAGAAGAGATTGTAGCATGGTCATTCCCCTTGGGGAGTTATTTCTCACTTTCTTTTTTTCTCTGTCTCACTCTGTCTCTCCAGCAAGCGTATATGCCCTATGGCAAAAACCTAAAAAAAAGAAAAACAGAATGAACATGAAGAGCAGAGATTGTCTTGAGACTTCATGTCTCTCATTCCCTATTTCTTGTCCAAGACTTTAAGACTTTGATTTTGTTGATGATTATATGGATTTAGAATGTTCTAAAACTCCACTAAGTGTGTTTTTCTTCCAAAACATGCAAATACTGTATTTAGAATAGTTTTTCTTTTTTTTGGAGAGATTTTCACTGTAGGGTGCGTGCGCTCGCCAGACAGACAGAGAGAAACATAGAGACAGAAAGTGAGAAATCACCCCCCAGGGGGGATGGCCACGTCGCAATCCCTTCTCCTCCTTTCTCCTCTCGGGCTCTTGGGCACGCACGCACACGCGCCCGGCGTGAGTTTTTTTAAGCCACCGGGTCTGGGACACGAACCGCGGTCGACTACGTGGGAGTTCAGTGACATAGCCATTACGTTAACTGCTGGTTCCTTAGAATAGTTTTTCTTTAAAATGATTAAAATAACAATATTTAAGAATTGTGAGTGGGAGAGAATAAGGGAGAGAAAGAGAAAGCATCTAGTTCTTTAGGAGAGATGTTAACATTCACAGTTCACTCCGTCGGTAACTTTAAATCCAGAAGAGTTAAAGGATAAATAATGTTAATTTTTGTGAATGCTTTTATATTTTAAAAGTAGCATCTTTTGTATTCGCATACATTAGGAAAAATATGATGTGACTACTGATAGTTAAGGAAATGTTCCACTGTAGGACAATAAAAGGCTGAATGAACCTTTCTTCTTTTCATGATTCTACAGGGATCTTCGGAACCTAGTGATTGAAATGGTTTTATCCACAGACATGTCAGGTCACTTCCAGCAAATTAAAAATATAAGAAACAGTTTGCAGCAGCCTGAGGGGTAGGTTATTTTCCTTTGCCATGTCAGAGATCCTCGGACTTGGATTCAGTAAAGATGGTAACTACTTACTTCATTCTGATCATCTGAGCATGTCCTTGGTTTGACAGGATTGACAGAGCCAAAACCATGTCCCTGATTCTCCATGCGGCAGACATCAGCCACCCAGCCAAATCCTGGAACCTGCATTACCGGTGGACCATGGCACTGATGGAAGAGTTTTTCCTACAGGTGTGTCTGTTCACACTCTGTGCAATTGTTTTTAGGAATAATGACTGTGCATAGTGACATAGAGCTTCTCTGGACAGAGTCCAGGGCTTGTAGCTTACTATTATCAGCTGGCCACAACACGGCCTGAAGTGGTTTGAAAAAGTTTATTAATCTTTCAGATATTATGTATTAAATAATCCTATATAGTGTCATATGTTGTAAGAGCATCAAGTCTTGGCTGGCAGATGCCATTTTCAGGAGAGAAAAAAAAACCACGAATTAGAATTATCTGCTGTTAGTAGGAAGTGTTAGAACACAGACAGCAAGTATTTTCTTAATATTGAGTTATCAGAACAGTTATGATGTATTTTTTCTGTTTTTCTACGCAAAAATGCATCATGCCTTTTTCAATAACCCAATACAAATGGGAAGACAAAGATATATAATATACCTTAGTGGCCAGAATTTAGGCATATGTGCATAGCTGGTGAGCATATAACTAACTTAAAAAAAAATCTACTGGAATGTGAGAAAGTAAGTCTGGATATGGGGAATGGCCAGGGTTCTCTGCCACAGCAGACCTCTTTTTTCTCCACAGTATCCCTGTTCTGTGTCAGCCCTCCCCCTCCACCTGGGGCACTGTAACAATCAGGATGCAAAGTTAGCACCGTATCCTAAATGTTAAGAGTTCAGACTTGCCTCCATTTCAGACGCCAGCCAGAGACCACAGGACACCAGCACTACTGACGATTATTAATTCAGAAGTTGCCTCAGCTCTCCCTAGGTGTGATAATTTGCTAGAACAACTCATAGAACTTGAGAAAGTGCTACACTTTTGATTACAGTTATATTTAAAAGATATCATTCAGAAGTAGCCAAATAAAGAAGTACATAGGACAAAATCTACAAAAGCCCTGGGCCCCTGGGCATGGATACTCTATGCTGTTTTCTGGAGGAGTTAGGGTGTATCACCCTTCTAGTTCATTGGTGTGTTCACCAACCTGGGACTACCACTGAGTCTCAGTGTCCAGAGTATTTATCAGGATTTTATTAAATAAACATGACTGATGAAATCATTGCTCATGTGATTGAACTCAATCTCTGCCCCTCTCCTCTTAAACAGGGTTAGACTGCCCCAAAGTTTCAACTCTTGAATCATGTGATTGGTCTTTCTGGTGACCAGCCCCCATCCTGAAGCTATGTAGTGGTCTGCCAAGAGTCATGTCATTCATTGTCAGAGCAGAGAGTCTCCTATCTCTCAGGAAATTCCACAAGGTTTTGAAGCTCTTTGCCAGATATATTTCTTATTATAGTACAGTACCAATTAGAGAAGCTTCTCTTTTATTTCTTAATTTTTTTTAATTTTTTTGAGAGGTTTTTGCTATAGGGCATGTGCGCTTGCCAGACAGAGAGAGACAGAGAGACAGAAAGCCAGAAATCACCCCCCAGGGGGGATGGCCACACCGCAATCCCTTCTCCTCCATTCTCCTCTCGGGATCTTGGGCACGCACACATGCACAACGTGCCCGGCGTGGGTTTTAAGCCACCGGGTCCGGGACGTGAGCCACGGTCGACTACGTGGGAGTCCAGCGACATAGCCATTACGCTAACTGCTGGTCTCCTCTTTAATTTCTTTGTTTTCAGTATTTATTTCCCGGTAGTATTTTTTATTTTGAATTTTAATTCAATGATTTTATACCTATTATGGAGACATAAACATCAAATGTATTATTGTATTTGGATGACTATTTCCATTTCCTATTGTCAATGGTTATGTAACTTTACTTTTTTAAAAATGTATTCAATCACTATATATAATTACAGCACGCAAAATGAATTTTCCTAGCATCAATACAATGCATATTATTCCAGTTCAAGATATTATTATATACATTATCATCAATAGATAATTTTCTACTAAATAGCATGACACAGAGGTCAGCATAGGTAGCCTGATGGTTAAAACACTGAACTTCAACAAGGCCAACTGCAATTCAGGTCCTGGATTGCTTTCTCATGGTCGCTCTCATTGACACTCACTCTCTCTCTCTCTCTCTCTCTCTGGTGATCTCACATGCCCTGTAACAAATTTCAAAAAATAATAGTAATGATATATAAAATTAAATAAATAACTTTCAAACAAAAAAAGAAAGAAGGACATCTCTAATGAGATTTGCTGAATATCATCTTCTAAATTTAAATAGTGTTATTACTGTCAAACTCACCACATTGGCCTGAGAAAGCCTCCATGCTCACTTACTTGAGTTCTTATAAGCAAGTCACAACCTAACGTAGAAGTGTTCTCTTAATAGCTGAGTCACAGCAGCTCTGCGTCAGTCAGTCACAACAGGTTTACTGTTTAAACTAGGTTCAAATATACAAACACTAAGCTGAAGCCACCCAACTATTCTCTACCTCACTTTGTTTTCTGTAGATTACTTTCCTTTTGCTGCCCATAAATATTATTCAATATGTGGCACCTCAGAGTGGTTCCCAACTAGCTATCAGGGATGCCCAATTTTGCAAACTGATCTTTGCTCAGTTAAATGCTGCTTAGCTAGATTTGTCTATAAGTTTTTTCTTTTTCTTTTTTAAAATAATACTAAAAATTGTTTGAAAAAGTGTTTTAATATTTCAATAATTCTGTGCAAAAAAAGTTGATAAAATATGAAAATATATAAAATTCTAAAGGCTAGC
Organism: Tupaia belangeri chinensis; assembly: GCF_000334495.1. Classification (NCBI taxonomy): domain Eukaryota; kingdom Metazoa; phylum Chordata; class Mammalia; order Scandentia; family Tupaiidae; genus Tupaia; species Tupaia belangeri. Next base: position 567,811 of record NW_006159816.1, read on the forward strand.
TGCCTTTTATGGTCAATTAAAAATGATAACTTCATATACTCAACCAATCATTAAACATAAAATGGTAAATCCAAATAGAACTTAGAGACCCTAAAGAATAACCCTCTCATATTAGAAACGAAAAAAACAGAAACATAAAGAGATAAAATGACTTTTGCCAGGTAAAGAAGATATTTTTAAATGAATTGAATGATAATGAAAATACAACATACTGAAATACTAGATTCACTAAAGTACCACTTAGAGGAAATTTTATAGCTTTAAATGCTTATATTAGAAAAGAACAAAACCATACAATTAATTATTTATATTCCTACCTAAGACGCTAAGAGAAGTTAAGAAAATGGAAAATGTTAATGGAAAAGATAATAAAGATAAAAGCAAAAGTCAATGGACTAGAACTTGTATAGCCAAAGTTAATAAATAGAACCATTTGTTCTATGATAAAGTAATGAAACTACTCGTAGGGCCAAAAAAAAGAGAAACAATATAAATAAAATCGAGGATGTTATTACAGATCCAACATACATCAAAAGCGTAAGAAATATTATGCACAATTTATGCTTAAAAATGAACAACTTACAAAATTGTCAAATTCTTTGAAATATATAATTATCAAAAACAGATGAAAAAACTATATCTGAATGTTCATATACCTGTTTTTAAAAATTGAATTAAACTCTTCTCATGAAGAAAAAATTCAATATTAGACAGCTTCAACTTAATTCTTTTTTTTTTACTTTTTAAATTTAATTTAATTTTAATTTAATGTAAATTAAAATCTATCTTTACAGTGTACAACACTGAGTTTTCCTGCATGAATACCATGCATATCCAGTCAAGATAAAGACATTACTACAGACATCATCCATCAGCAGCAAACAGCTTTACAATTTTTGTCAGTTAAACATACTTTTTAAAATTCTTCCCTTGTTCCCCTCCCTCCCTCTATTACCCACTCGTTTTACTCCTATCCTTACTTTCTCTAGTATCTACCATTGCCTTCCCTTCTATACCTTCCAAACTTTCAGTTCCTGCTATATAGCAGCGATTATTGGTATATATTTTGTGGGGACATATAAAGTCTGTCTTTCATAGTCTGGCTTGCTTCAATTAGCATTAAATCTTCCATATTTGTCCACTTTGTATAAAACATCAGAGTCTCATTTTTATGGCTGCATGGTATTCCATAGAGTACATATGCCACATCTTTCAGTCCAATTTTTGGACATTTGGATTGATTCCATGTGCTAGCAATTGTAAATAATGCTACAATAAATATGGATGTGCAAGTGCTTTTCTGACTGAGGGTTTTTTTATCCTTTTGGTAAATACTTAAGAGTGGAATCACTGGGTGGTACTGCAGTTCTATTTGTAGCTTTCTGAGGAATCGACAAAATAGTTGTACTAATTTGCATTCCCACCAACAGTGTAGGAGAGTTCCCTTTTCACCACATCCTTGTCAGAACTTATCATTATTTATTTTCTTTAAATTTTAGTCATTCTGACTGGAGTTAAGTGGCATCTCATTGTGATTTTGATTGGTTTTCCCTTATGATAAGAGATGTCAAGCATGTTTTTATATGCTTTTCGGCCATTTGTACGTCTTCAGAGAATTGTCTGTTCAGTTCATTTTCCCATCTTTTAATTGGATTGATTAATTTTGTGTGTTAGCTGCTTGAATTTCCTGAATAGTCTATCTATCAGTTCCTTATCCGAGGTAGAGTTTGAAAATATATTCTCCCACTCTGAGGGTTGTCTTCTCACTCTTCTTATTTTTTCTTTTGCTGTACAGAAGCTTCTCAGCCTATTATAGTCCCAGTTGTCTACTTTGGGGACTATTGCCTGTGCTTAGGAGGTCTTCTTTAAGAAGTCTTTACCTACTCCAAGTTCTCCCAGACTTTTTCTGGTGCTTTCCACAAGTATTCTTATAGTTTGAGATTTTATATATAGATCATCAATCCATTTTATTATTTTTTTTTTTTTAGTGATGAGAGATAAGTTTCATTCTCTTGCAGGCAGATATCCAGTTCTCCCAGCACCATTTGTTGAAGAGATTTTTTCCCCACTGGTTATCTTGTATCCTCTTTCAAGGATCAGTTGGCTGTATGTTTTGGGGCTCATTTGAGGGTGCTCAATTCTGTTCCATTGGTCTACATGTCTGTTTTTGTATCAATACCATGCTGTTTTAATTATCAAAGCTTTGTAATATGTTTTGAGGACAGGAAATGAGTTGCCACCTTCTTTATTCCCCTTGTATACTCTTGCTTTGGCAATAAGGGGCTTTTAATGCTTTTAGGTAAATTTTCTGATCTTTTTTTTTATTTCTGTGAGCAATATCTCTGGTAGTTTGATTGGGATTGCATTAAATTTGTAGATTAATTTGGGTAGGAATGACATCTTGATTATATTAATTCTTCCAATCAGGGAACATGGGGTGTTTTTCCACTTTTTCATACCATTTTTAATTTCTTTTTCTAGTGTTTCATAGTTTTCCTTGTAGAAAGCTTTAACATCTTTGGTAAGGTTTATTCCTAGATTTCTTATTGGTTTTGTGACTATTGTAAATGGGATTTATTTCTTCACTTCTGTCTCAGTTTTCCCATTGATGGTGTATAAAAGTGCTATATATTTTTGTATGTCAATTTTGTATCTTGCCACTTTACTATATTTATTTTTCACTTCCAGGAGTTTTTTGTGGATTCTTTTCATTTTCTATGTATAGCATCATATCATCTGCAAATAGAGATAATTTCACTCCTTCTTTTCCTATTTGGATGCCTTTTGACTCTCTTGTCTACGTGCATTGGCTAAAACTTCCAATACTACATTTAAAAGTAGTAGAAAAAGTTGGCAGCCTTGTCTTGTTCTAGTCCCAATCAGTATGATGTTACCTATGGGTTTTTCATAGATGGTTTTTATTGTTTTCAGGAATGTCCTTCTCTGTCAATTTTGCTGAGAGTCTCAATTATGAAGGGATGCTGTATTTTATCAAATGCTTTTATTCTGCATCAGTTGACATATTTTGTCATGTCCTTGTCTGGTTTTGGAATTCAGATGATGGAGGCTTCGTAGAATGAATTCAGGAGGGTTCCTTACTTTTGAATTTTTAGAAATAGTTTAAGGAGAATTGGAATTAGTTCTTCTTTAAAGATTTTGTAGAATTCAGAATTAAAGCCATCTGGACCTCGGCGCTATTTTGTTGGGAGACTGTTTTTCGATGCAATAGGGTATCAGACTTTCGCTTTGTTTTGTCCTTTTTTTTCCCCCCCCCCCCCGTTTTTGTTTTAATGGCTCTCTTGGGCAATAGCAGTCATTGTGCAAACTCCATATGTTCATAAATGGACAAGCTTTGCTTAAATAATCTTAATATTTTGCTCTCTAAAAGGAGAGAAAAGCTCGTATGTTAATATAGACAACTACAAAATCAAGCCATCTCTGCTAGCATGGCTTCATGTCTTCCAATATGAGAGTCCTCTTAGATCATTGTAAATTGATTTAGGACTTGAGCTTTAAACAGCAAAATCTTGAATTGATTTCTCAGTTCTAGGTTTTAAAAAGTGAAAAAGTTTTAAATCCTCTTTAGGAACATACACAGCAAAAGTGGAAAATGTATACTAAAAGGTCAAAACCAGAGCTCTTACACTGCCAACAAGTATGTTTCTCAAGAGAATAAGTTTATCTTTATGAGACTTACACTAAAATTTGATATTGATTCCAGAAGGTAAACCTTTTTCTTGCATTCAACCAACTAAATGCACCTCTAGAACCCTTACTTATCCTTAGCCATGCCACATATTTCAGTCCCTCTTAGGTGGATAGAGCAGTGAATCGCAAACTCCTTGGAGTATGCAGTGTTCTAACTGGATCTGACACAAGCTATAATCTGCATATCTATGCAGATGCCCTTGAAACTGACAGGACTATGTTTTTTGCATGTGTTTTCTTACTTTGCTCCTCATATGAGCATCTGCGAAACTATCAATTTGTTGAAACCACAGTACCTTCTGGCTACATTTAGCCAGTGTAATGGGCTATCTCAGACAGTAAAAATAAGACTTTCATAAAATATTTGCTAATATGTTTATTTCTTCAGAATGGGCTAAGAATCTAAATACTTGATCCACTGCTGTGCTAGAGATTTTGAGGTTAACCAAATGTCTGTCCATAACTCATCCTAACCTTCAGCTGCAGTATAAATCTGAATGCCTTGTGTTTCTTGTTAAAGAAATTGTTTTATGTGGGGTCAGCAGGTGGTATGGTGGTTAGGGGCACTGGACTCCCACATGGTCGACCATGGTTCGAGTCCCGGACCTGGTGGCTTGCTTTCTCACTTTCTCTCTCTCTTGCTCTGTCCCTCTCTGGTCAAAATGAAATAAAATGAATGAGTAAATAAATAAAGTTAAATAAAATAATTTAAAAAAATAAATTGTTTTATGTATGTTGGTTAAATGTAAGAAGCCTAATAATATAGAGAGATTACTGGACCTGCCATCTTTCTGGCTGTGGATGATGTGAGCCTTCACCTTCTTACCTGTATCTATAATAACTACACCTTCTTACTCACACCAATTCTTCCTTCTCTGATGATTGTAAAGAATAAAATGATAGAATGAATGTACAAGGGATTTGTACCCTGTAAACTGTGATATAAAATATGAGAAATTGGTAACATTTATGATCTTTCTGGTCTATTTTAAGCTTTATATTTTTCTAAAGAGCTATCGATTGTGAATATTTTGTTATTTGATAGTTACTTAAAGACGAACCTTGGCAGATCTGGACACAAGTTAAAACACCCATTCTGAGCACAATCATAGATTTGAAAACGTAACCAATTGGAGTCAACAAGTCATATGGTAGGTAAGGTGTTGGACTTTCACATGGCCAACCAATGGGATCTGGCTGCATAATAGTCACACAGGGAACATGTGTGTGAGTGCCCAGAATCCCAGGAGGAGAATGGAGGAGAAAGGATTTCAGCGGTCATCCTCTTGGGGGCTGATTTCTCACTTTCCCTGCAGTGCGGTGAGGAGGGGGAGAATTTCTCACTTTCTCTCTCCCTCTGTCTCTCTCCGGCTAGTCCATGCACCCTATGGCCAAAAAAAAAGTAACCAATTAAGAGAAATATTCTTCTCTTTGCCAAATAGAGTACCAGGTTTAGAATTGCTTCAAGAGTTTTGAGCAAAATTAGAGACTAGATATTAATTCAAAAACTCAGAAAATGTACTCAAAAAAGAGCTGAGTTTTAGTACTTGTGAGATTAACAAGTTGTGTGTATGTGAATTAATATTTCAGAAAAATGCAGAGGAGTTTTAGAATATGTTGACTTCTATATCAATTTATTAATTTGTTGATTTTTATCTAACAAGTGAACTTAAATGGACACTAAGAATTTTTAAAACACAGTGTGTTTCTGGTGGACAAACCAATGTAGATCATGCTATTCATATTATCTTTTAAAAACACCATCAATATTACTCTAATTTTTGGTGCAACTACTTTAGTTAGGCTCACCCCCTAAAGCCATGGAAAATTTCAATAAGAGATCAGAATTGTATACAGAATTTGCAGTCCTGAGAAATGCTTATTTCGGATTCTTGTGGAAGCAGCTGGTGGTAGAGGAGGTAAGGAAATTCTCATTTCCGAGGCCCTTAGTCTCTTGTGAGAGTCATTGATACGATTAATGCCCTCTCTCAAATGTCTGCCCAGACCAACACAGCTGCTGCTGCCCTCTGACCGTCATGTGTGGAGTTGGAAGATCTCTATTCGTGTCAACTGTGACTAACAGGACAGAGAAACAGACATGGAAGCACCAGCCAAAGACTGCCCATTAGAAATGACAGATTTTATTTCTTCCCATTTTCTTCTTGAATACATGCTAAATTAGAAAGATAAGAAATTAACATGGTTAAATTTTTTACAAAATAATCTCTTCTATTGCAATATTGTACTGTGGTTTTCCATTCCTCAACTACTTATTTTGCAATACACACAAAAATTTATATAAAATCTATAATTATTATCACCTTGTTAGCCAAAGAAAAGGCATTGAAAATATAAGTTATTTGAAAAGAAAGGTCAGAGTGGTTATTTTACACTAAGATATATATCTCCAAGTTGCTCTTTTTCTTCATCATTATTAGAAGTAGTATATATTAGTCCATTATTGCATTGCCAATAGGATAGAAGTTTATTCAACTCACAGTTTCTAGATCCAAGTTTCAGGAATGAACTTCAGGCAAGGCTACATCATGACAAAGAGCATGGTCTTGAGCTGAGTGGTATCCATAATATTCTGACTGTTCTGGTCTCCTCCCCACTGGTAAGCCTCTCAGAATTCAATTATGGGGCTCTACCCCAATGAGTCATGTCCCAAGACCCCAGTCTGGAATATAATGAAAGGATTAAGCTTTCACTTAACATTTTTACATAATAAGCAAGTCCAAACATGTAAATTTGGCGAGATCAAACTCTTTTTTTAAAAGAATTATTTATTTAATTTAATTTTATTTTATTTATTCATTCATTTACTTTAGTTTGACCAGAGAGAGAGACACACACAGAGAGAGAGAGAGAGAGAGAGAGAGAAAGAGAATGAGAAAGTAAGAAAGTGAACTACCAGGTCCAGGACTAGAACCGTAATCAGCCATGTGGGAGTGTCCAGCGCCTTAACCACCACGCCACCTGCTGGTCCCAAGGACATCAAACTTTTAACACAGTATAAATTTGTTATCTTAAAATTAATTTTACTTTTCATAGCAATAAATTGCATTGGTTAGCTCATTGAGAGGCAAGGATCTGACATTAAAAAAAATAGAAATAATACTCCAAATTGCATAAAAGTAAAGAACTGTAGCTATGAACCAAGATAATAATTTAAAATGTAAAAATCAAAACTTCTAGTTTTGAGAGGCATACAAGTGCTGTAAACATCAAGTACAATTACACAGGGGGTTTTAACACTCTATAAAATATTTTTAAAACTAACAAAAAATACAATTATGCCATAGTATAAATTTTATTAAAAGTGTTTGTCACTATATCCATTAAACACTTAAACAATTTGATTACATATTCAAATTTTAAAAGGGCCTGTTTTTAGGAGAGGTGAAGAAGGTGATTCCATGTCTTAACTGGCTTAAATAAGTTGTACAAAGAAGGCTGAACTAGCAGGTGTATCTTGTCCTCTTCCAACTGTATACTCAAGTAGACCTGGTGGTCTCTCAGACTCAGCTCTCAGCCTTATGATGTCCCCTAGGCCGTAGTTTGTTGTCAGTGCAGTTTCTGTGACTACAGCTTAAGTTTTCATGGAAGAGGCTTCTCAAGATTTCTGTATTTCGTTCTCTCTTATCTTTTTCTTTCTCTTTCTTTCTTTTTTGCTTTTTCTTTCTTTCCATTTTCTTTTTTTTACTTTTTTTCTTTTTTCTTTTTTTGCCATAGGGTGTGTGTGCTTGGGGAAAGAGATGTAAAGAAGGAAAATGAGAAGTCACCTCCCAGGAGGGGAGGAGCATTTTATGGAAAATGAGAAGTCACCTCCCAGGAGGGGAGCATTTTGACTTATGTGAGCTGGTGTAACTCATGAAAGTATACAGCCAATAAAACAGGAGAAAAGAGAGCCCAAAACAATCTTTCAAATGGCCAGACAATTGAAGTGGACAGATACAAGGAAACATCTTCTCTCTTCTTTCATGTATATGCCTGTCCCCTTGAATACAAAGGAAAGACCCAGTTTTAGATAAATTTTACTAATAAATGTTTACCAAGAGCAGCCACTTTTATTTTAGGAGATGAAAATCTAATTACCTTTCATGATGTTAAAGCCAAACATATTCTTTTACGCAATCAATTAATCTACTTTAGATCAAATAATAAAAAATCATTGACATTTCCATTGTCTCTGAGAATCATATATCAGAATAAAATTATGCACACACAGTGTAAGAATGTTGAAAATATTCTTTTTTCCTTGTTGTGGGAGACTTAATAAAACTTGGTTACAAAATAGAGAGATATTTCAAAATGCTCATAGACTTTTAATAGCAAAAAAGCAATCAAATTATGAAATCTTTACACTGAAGATATGCAATGTATTTTGGGATTTAAAAATTTTTTCAAAGAAGCAGAAAAACCCATGAGTTGAATTGTTAATTAAATGCCAAATAACACACTGAGGTGACGATTTTGTGGTGATTAGAAATTCAAGAGAGCTGTTTGTCTCTTTACAACCAAGGGGTTGTAAACAAAAGTCTCCAAGTACTAAAAATGTTTGTATTTTTTTCCCCAACAAAGTTCCCCAAAATGATACCAAGAAAAAAAATATATAAATGTGGAATACAGTTTTTTGTTCTATATATGAAAAAATAGTGTCAATTAAATGAAAGAGCAGCTTCTAAGGTTTTGTTCTAGGCTGCTTATTATCTTAGCTTCTCCATTTCAAGTTTTTACTAATGTGCTTTTCTTTCCCCAGGGAGATAAAGAAGCTGAATTAGGGCTTCCCTTTTCCCCACTTTGTGATCGGAAGTCAACTATGGTGGCCCAGTCACAAATAGGTAATACCAAAGACTGTGATGGTGGAAAGTGAATAGGTGCTTCTCCTTCTTGAATGCCAACTCCATATTATTGAAAGGAATGGTTCCCATGCAAACCTCACTCCATACTCATGATAAATTTGATCTTTAGATTGATTTATATGCTGCTGAGTAATAACTATTAAAACATTTTCCCCAACTCAATTCAATTAAACAGTATTAGCAAACATAATTGTTGTTCTTATGGTCTTTTCACAAATAGAGATGTTTTTCCTTTTGCAAGAGATCGTGTTATTGTTTTGTTGTTATTTTGTATAATTTAGTTTCTTAGATATATCAGTAAAAATGTTGGTATATTGTTATTGCTAAGTTTCTATAGTATGCTTAATATATTAGCTCTATTTTTAGGAAAAAAAAGTTCTCATAAAACACACAGATAGGACAATAACAAAAAATTGGCAAAATGATATTGCTGCCATCCATAGTCATTCTTACCATCTGTATTTCTGTTGAGGGCTTTAAATCTAGCCCATTACTAAAACATATCATCACTATGCTTCAAGGTTCAAATATTTGGGATAGTTATTTCCTGACCCAGCATTTTCATCACGGAACTAAGTGACCAATGAACTTGGGAGGTTGTCACTTTTGCTCTGTAGTTAGGCCTCCTTCCATGAAGCTGTTAGGTGGTCAGCTATCAGGAAGCTGCTTGCTCTCACTTTTCCCCTTTCCATACAAATCCCAGTGGCTTTTTTTCCTACAGAACATAAAACAAGTATCTAAAAAGTTATTTAGTAGCAAGCAGAGAAGAACAGAAGTCTCTGAGGTTGTAATATAAATGCTGCCATGTTAGTAAAAGTTATGCCTTATTTAACAATTTATGTGGGGGTGGAGTGTTTTTTCAAAAGTTTGTGGAAAATGCATATTATGAAAAAATTATGCATGATTTTCAGAACTGTTTATACCAAAATAAATTTCCCCTTTCATTTTTCCATGAACTTTGAAAAATACTTCGAAATATCTTAGGCACTTAAAACCATAGGCAGGATTTGAAATTGAACCCTAGGTGGCCAATTAACATTGCTTTTACTTGAAAGCACCAACTATTAAAACACAAAACGATTGAAGTCTTTTTGAACAAACAATTTCTTAATATATATTATGAACAATCCAGTTACTTAAAATGTGAGTTCCCTTTATCAGAGCATTGGATGGATAATCTTCAAATGTGGGTATGTCTCAGGACATTGTCACCACCGGTCAGATGATGGCCCATTGCTCCCAGATGTGTTTGGGGCCATGAGCTCTTGATTTTCAGCACCACGTCTCTCCTGGAATCCACAGTGGTGATGTGTACACAGACGCAGAGCTTAGAATAGCTGCTGTCGCCTCCTCCATCTAAACACAGGATGGTGAATGCTTCCAGGGGACAATGCCCC
>NW_006159816.1:578137-589209 GCF_000334495.1 Tupaia belangeri chinensis
CTTCCATGTGTCATTTTCTTCCTTGATGAGTACTTTAAATGTCAGTCTTCATTCCATCCTGACATCTCTAAGTGGTGGGATTTATGCCGTCTCTGAGAGATGTTACTGTTCTCTTTGGTGATTTGACAGAACACACCCACATGCTGCAAACTAGCACTTTACATCCAAAGACTAATAAATGGTAATTTGAAATATTAACACCCTGGCAGAAAGCTCTGGCTGATATATTGATAGTTTTTTTTAAAAAAGCAATTATTTAATAGTTTCTTTGAAGCTTAGATATTATTTCATGTTGGTCAACAGTAAAATTCAGGACCAGATAGTTGTGCAGTGGTAAAATGTGATATTTTGCAAACCTGACCCACATGAGATGTTTCTAGGTTAATGTCTGGAAACTCCCTCAATATGCCAGAAACAGATGTGCCCGTGGTCTGGGCTAGCGGAGGTTAAGGGTGGATTGCAGCACCCAGGCCCTCTTGGGAGTGTTGTCTCTCTTGTTCATAGAAGAAATACATAAATAAACTTAATAATATCAATAACAACATTTAACAATTTAGTGAAGATCTTTCAGAAAGATACTGATCCTTTTCGTCGACAGTAGAAGATACATTTACTCTCATTAGATAATTTTTTTTGTTAACAATAGTACATAAGATTGAACATGAAATAGAAAAGCCAATGTACTTGAGTGAGCAAGCGAGCATTGTATCAGTTCATCTGCTTCAGTTTTTTTTATAGACCAGTTAAACTATATCTAAAGGTTGCATTATTAGATTAAAGTAATATCAAAGGGCAAGCAGAACCAATATCGAGGCTGATACATGCTATCTCAGGAGCATCAGAGACATTTTATTATTTTATTCGTGATTTTAGAATTCAGGAAATTATTAATACTGAATTTAACTTTTCTCTTGCTTTTTGGCTTTTGTAGGTTTCATTGATTTCATAGTAGAGCCAACATTTTCTCTTCTGACAGACTCAACAGAGAAAATTGTTACTCCTCTTATAGAGGAAGCCTTAAAAAATGAAACTCCCTATGAGACAAGCAGGTATGAGGTCTTCTTTTTGCATTATTCTTCATCCCTGTGATATTTAATAACCTTCTGCTTAATGATCATCCTTATTCTCAGAGCAAAGGCAGAGCATTCTCACAAGAATTACTGGGTAGTAGTGCCACCTCGTGGATCTTTATTATATTGCATCTGCCTCTGAGATTGAAAACTGTGGTCCATACAGGAAAAAAATAACACAAATACTAAGGAGTGAGTGCACTAAGGAGAGCTGGCAGCCCTCTTCATTTAAAGAGGGAAAGAAAGGAAGTGACTGGTTGCCACATGCTCAAAACTGGGCCTGAGCATTGCCTATCTTGCTTTCCCAGTTGGTTTTGTGAAGTTTTTCAGGCTTTGCTCTCTGATTCCATATGCTGATGCTGGTATCTTTTGGTTTCTTTGGTTGTTACTGTCAGCTCAAGCAGCATTGTGGGCTTACACGTTGCTGAGGCCCTGAGACGATCAAATACAAGGTCCGTGAGCGATGGGACCAATTCCCCAGACTATTCTCTGGCAGCAGTGGACCTGCGGGGTTTTAAAAACAATCTGGTGGACATCATTCAGCAGAACAAAGAGAGGTGGAAAGAGTTAGCTGCACAAGGTACGGTTGTTTATGGAGCCTTACTGCCACTCCCTTCACTCCTTCTCTAATGTGGTGGATTTTTTCCCCTCTACATTTCTTTCTTTTTAAATGAAATATGAAAGCCCATAATGGTATTTAGAGGTTCATTAAATTCATAAGAAATTATTCATGGTAGATTTGGCATTTTAGTTAGATTAAAAGGGATTCTACTGTGTTGTGCCACATGGGCTGCAGATGTGAGTGTCGGGGAGTGGTGACAAACTGGAGATGAAAGATGGGACAATTAAATGGTGACGGACCTTTGTAGTACGATGATAACCTCCTTTGCTTCTGTAGGGGTACTTGTAAGCCTATGGTTTAGGCTTTGCAACTGACTTACTTGTCACATTAAGAGTCAGAGATGTGGGTGTGTTGTCTTGATTTTACTAAGGTATTTCTCTGACTAAAAGTTTCACTTATGAATTGGAAAATTTGCCATCAGTCCCCAGAGAAATGAAATGGGTAGCTGGTTAAATTTATTTCTGACATATTTGCTGGTATAAGTAAGTCCATTTGGTTTAGGACGTATGTGAGTCAGTATCAGAATAGTCATTTTCTCTTGTCCAGGGAATTAGTTTTCTAGGTCCACTTCTATTCCCTGCTTCCTCTTACACTCCTCCTGCTCCAAGCCCATAGCCCTGTCTCCCTCATGCACTGTACTGGTCCACTATTGCATTGCCAACAGAAATATCTGAAACTGGGTGGCCGGTAAGAATAGCAGTTTATTCATTTCACAATCTGGAGGTCCAAGGTCCAGGGACCAACTTCTTGTGAAGCAACAACATGGTGGAGGACAGAGTCTTGAGCAGAGCAGCTGTTCATAAGTTTCTGCCTGTTCTCATCTCCTTTCCCTTTCACAAATCCACTGAAAGTCAATCACAGGACTCTTACTGTACTGAACTGATCACATCCAAAGGTCCCACCCTGGCATGGTATGAAGGAATTAAGTTTACACTTAAGACCTTTACAATATACCAAGTCTCAACACCTGAATTGTTGGGGAACAGCGAAAGTATACAATACATTATACTCTCTGCACAGTGTCTTCCTGGAAGTTTCTTAAAATACTCTAGGGAACTTTGCAATTATTGAACCAGGAATTCTCCTCTGGCTCTTTGCAAATCTGATTTCTTCTTAGTTGTTAGGTCTCTGATTTTATTTTTAATTGGAAAAACACAGCACTTAATTCATTCCATTTAAATCACAGAGGAATGTTATGAGTTATATGTTATCATTTTTACATGTAAGAAATTCAAGGCAGAGGTTAATTAAGTGATTCACCTAAGGTTCTACATCCGGTAAGCAAAGAAGCTAAGAGTCGTTCCTTCTCTCCAGACGTCTACATCCGGTAAGCAAAGAAGCTAAGAGTCATTTCTTCTCCCCAAACTGTATCCTAAAACCCCATGCTACATAGTCCCCAAAGTTATGTCCTCTATCTTAATTTTCCTTGTGAAAGCCTAGTTTGATGGCTTCTAAACCATATCACCACTGTACACTCAGTATTTATTTATTCCTTTCTGTTTTTATCATCTGTCTTCCACATAGAAATAAACAGTCTAGGATAATCACACATGGTCTACTTTGTTTTCTGGTGTATCCCTGGCTCCTTAGCAAGCTGCTAGGCAAACAACCAGTGCTCAGTTAATGTTTGTTTAATTAAACAGTTAGCTAATCCTAGACACTGTCACATTATTTCTCCACCTCTGCAATTAGTAAAATAGGGAAAGGAATGTTGATTTATTGCTTCCATCTGCCTCTATAACTCACATTTTCTCATCCACGTAACTTTGAGCTTAATCGAAAGGAAATAGGGTTTCTCTAGCACATGTCACTCAGTGCAGCCTTTATGAGGGTCACTTCATGGATGGGTAACCTGTGTGGTTACAACAGCCCCCACACTCAGAATGGTTCTGTGCTTGGTTAAATGCTTTACCACCACTATCTTGAAATTCTTAACAATTTTTTAGCAAATGACTTCATTTCATTTTGCACTGGGCCCTACACTCATATAGCTAGTTATGGCCATTATAGAGAGTCTGTGCAATACTATACAACTGTCTCTTGAAGAATAGTACATGGCAACAACAACAACAAAAGAACAGATAATGGTAGTAGCCAACAAACCCATCTAACTAGAGTCCTCAAGCAACTAAAATCCCCTTCTCTATGAACAAATTATAATCACAATATTGACTCTGAAGCATTGAAAGCTGTAATTCACTAGATTATAAATTCTTTGAGAACAGGAACAATATTAATCTTATTGTCTTTTTTTACTACTTTTTTTAAATTCAATTTATTTGCATTCATTCACTGTACATCATTACAGCATACAAAATGAGATTTTTCATCCAGAGTACCCTGTATATTGTCTCAATCAAGCACATCAACAAACATGTTATTGTCAGCAAATAACTTTCCATTTCTTGTTTTCTGTATGTTTTGCTTTTTTCCCCCATCCTTGATTCCCTATCAGAGCCAGCATGTCCCTGGCATAATGTAGTAGCTTTAAAATTATTAACTGGACCATCTCTGTAGGGGGTCAGTTAAGCCCTGTCCTTCAGAAGCCAATGCCACATGGCTGAATCATTGTTGGAATCCCGGCCCCAGCAGCTTGAAAAATATGCTGGGCCCATGTGCATGTATGCCCCAAATCCTGACAGGAAAGAAAAATGGCGGCAAAAAGACTGCAGCATCACCATGCCCCACTGGGAGGGAGGTGATCACTCTGACAAGGGCACTTGTTCTCTGGCAAATAAAAAAATAAATAAATAAATGAAAATTACTGAATGAAGTATTGAGTGAATTAATAAATTAATACTTAAATTGTGCTTTTTTTGAACACATATTCAGAAGAGAAAACAAATAAGTAATTTAGATATACAGCAACAGACACAAGAGAGAAATAAGATTTTGAAATCTCTCTTACTTACCAGGTGTTTTTATGTGTATTTTCTCACTTCCTCCCACAACAATCTTTGGAAGTAGAAGTTATTGTCCTTATTTTATACATATGGAAATTGAGGATCACACAGCTCTTAAGCATTACAGTAAAATCTGTTTACTTTTTAGTGTGCTTTTTTTTTTGGCATAGGGTGTGTGTGCTTGTCAGAGACAGACAGACCGACAGACAGAGAAAAAGTGAAAAAGTTACTACCCAGGGGTAATGGCCACTATCTCTTCTCCTCCATTCTCCTCTTGGGATTTTGCGCATGCATGCACACATCCCCAGTGTGAGTTTCAAGCCACCAGGTCTGGGACTCAAACTTTAGTCACCCATGTGGGAGTCCAGCACCTTAACCACCACACCACCTGTTGCAGTCAAACTGTTTCTTTAACTAAGGATTTTTTTCCACTATTACTATTATTATATTTTGACAGGGATTTTTGCTATAGGGAGCATGTACTCGCTAGAGAGACAGAGAGACGCATGGAGACAGAAAATGAGAAATTATCTGCTAGGCGGGATGGCTATGCTGTAATTCCTTCTCCTCCATTCTTCTTTCAGGATTTGGGGCACACACACACACAAACACACACACGTACACACATGGGCAGTGTGAGTTCTAAGCTGCTGGGTCCTTGACTTGAACTGTAGTCAACCACATGGGAGTCCAGCAATATAACCATAATGCCATCTGTTGGTCCCTTTCCCACTGTTCTTTAGCACTTCCTACTATATTATTTTATCTCTTTTAAGAAAGTTTTGAAAAGTTAAGATTTTAATCTTTAGTGAAGTTAGAGAATTTTTTTTTTTTGAGAGGCTTTTGTTATAGGGCACATGCGCTCGCCAGAAAGACAGAGACAGAGAGACAGAAAGCGAGAAATCACTCCCCATGGGGGATGGCCAACCTACAATCCCTTCTCCTCCATTCTTCGCTCAGGATCTTGGGCATTCACGCGCGCCTGGCATGAGTGTAAGCCACCACGTCCGGGACTCAAACCACGGTCAACTACATAGGAGTCCAGCGACATAGCCATTATGATAACTGCTGATCCCGAAGTTAGAGAATTTAACTAACCAAAACATACTGTACTCTAAGAGAAGTTTCTGTTGTTCTATCTTGTTTAGTTTTGTTTAATGCTAGAGGACATGTACACACACATGAGAAAGAGAGAGAGAGGATGCTCGAGAAAGAACACTCTCCAATGGGGACTGGTCATACCACAGTGCTTTTCCTCCAGGTTCCCATTCCATCAAACTCCTGAAAACACAAGTGTGCATGTCTTTCAAGCTGCCATGGTCAGGACTCAGACCACGGTTGGCCATGTGAAATCCATCTTTCTCTGTGCAACACTTAACTGCTGTCCTATGGGGCCAATCCCCTCTATGTTTTTAAATTAGACATAGAAAAATATAATTTAGGTTTATGACAATGAGCTTTGTAATACTCAAGAGACACAATAGTCAAATCATCAGCAGTGCTTCCATACAGGTGAAGTCATTGACGAGGAGTGTGCCATGCAGATTTCTTGCAGCAACCTCTTCCCAAGAGGGCAGAGCTAAGGGAGGGACTGGATTAGGCCTACTCAACTGACCAGTTGATTAAGTCACCCCAACTTCCTGGAAAATGAGGGAACTGGAGACAGAGAGAGGTCACTAATGGTATTCTAGTGGGGTAAAAAGTGTTCCCTTCCCGGCATTAGTATATCTAGAAATAAGTTTGTTTTTATTTGCAAGATATTATATAAGATCAATACATTGGGTTGCTTGGAAAGTCATGATGCATTTTTTCTGCTTTTCTTTGCAAAAATGCATTGACTTTCTCTATGACTCAATAAATAGTGTGTTAAACCATATTCACGGTCAGCACTTAATACTGAAAAGTTCTCAATTATCCCAAAAGTAAACGATGTGTATAAAGTACTTCGAACAAAAATCCCCATACATTTCTTGTGAAATTTGACAAACTGATTTTAGAATTTATATGGTATTTCAAAGGGCTAAAAAATGCCAAGATACTCACAAAGAAGAATAATGTTGAGGTACTTTTTATGTCAGACGTAATTGTTTTTACTATGACATAATAATTAACAGAGTGCTCGTGATATTCTGATAGTCAGATGGGCCATAAGAATAGGCCAAAGGACCCAAACAACACATTAGTTCCTACATGTGACAAGGACACACAACTACATATACAACATTTTATATGTTCCCACGTATGTACCATTTTGATGTTTTTCACTTCTTCCTGTGGTTCTGAGTCATGATCTAGTGTCATTTTCCTTCATGTTAAGAGTGTTTCTTAAACAAAGGTCTACAGACAAAATATCTTAGATATCCTTAATCTGTAAATGATTTTATTTTACTTTTAATTTAAACAATTTGGCTGGATTTAGAATTTTTGAATGACAGATTCTTTTTTCCTTAGAGCACTTTTAATATGTCTTTCTGTTGCTTTCTGGATTTCGCAGCTTCTGGTGAGAGGTCAGTTAAGAATTGTATTGTAATCCCGTTGTATTTACTGAGACTTTTATTTTCCTGTTGCTTTCAGATTTTCTTTTTGACTTTCAGCAAATTGATGACGATGTGCTTGTTTTGTATTTTTATTTACATTAATTAGTATTTATTGAGTTTCTTAAAACTGTAACTTAATATTTTGCATTAAATTTGGAAAGTTTTCTATCATTTTGTGAAGTTTGTTTATGGTCTTTTTTTTCTCTCTCTTTTTTTAAGAATCGTATTACACAAAACCTAAGATTCTGAGCATCATCCCACAAGCTGTGAATCTGTTCATTTTCTGTTGTTGATCTTTTTTATTCTCTATGGGCTGGCTACTTTCTAATAATTTGTATACTGATTCTATGTCATCTTAAATATGCTGTTTAAAATGAGTTAATTTTTCATTTGGATTATTTTTCTTTTCAATTTCATAATTTCCTTTGGTTCATATTTTTTAAGAAAAAATTCTTATTTTTCTGTTGATATTTTATATTTGCTCACTCATCATGAACATATTTTCCTTTATTTTTAAGTGTGTGTATATATGTGTGTATACACATACGTATAAATTATGTTTATATTTATTGTTATTTTTGTTTATTTTATACATGTAATCACTGTACATTACCACAGCTTGTAAAGTGATTTTCTAGCATGAATATACTTCACAGCAGTCCAGTTACAGATATTATCATACACGCTATCAACAGACATTCTCCATTTTTGTGTTCCTTAAATGTCTTGCCTATAAAACTTGTTTTGATGTCTTTGTTTATGTATATAGGTACATATACACTCACATATATATAAATTCTTAAAACAAATATATAAAACTTATTTTGTTTTGAAGTCTTTAATAAGTGTTTTAGATAGATAGATATGCACACATACATATATCTATATCTATACATAAATTATTTAAACAAATATATAAAACTTGTTTTGAAGTCTTAAGATTTTGTCCACTCAGAGTAATTGTCTACTTTTTTTCTAAGTAGACAAAGATGCATACTTCCTTGCTTGAATTTAAACTGTCTCTTTTTCAATGTGCAGATTTTTTTTTTTTTCAAATTCCATAGGGTGTGGACATGTACACAAGAGTGAAAAGAGAGAGAGAGAAAGCATCCCTCTATGGAGCCTGGTCACGCCGTAATTCTTTTTCTTACAGTTTTCCATCCTATTGGGATCCTAGACACATGCATATGCACCCAATATGAGACCAACAGGGCCAGGGACTGGAACCCTCATCAATAGTAGGCAAGCATATTCACAATGGCAAAGTTTTTAAAAAAATGAGTAAATAAGTAAAGATAAAAATGAGGATAGTGGGACCAGAAGATGGCATAATAGTTACATCACTGAACTCCCACAGTTGACCATGGTTCAAATCTTGGACTAGCTCCTTAAAACTCATGCCAGGCGTGTGTGTGTGCATGACCAAGATCTCAAGTGGAGAATGGAGGATTCTGGTGTAGCCATCTCCCCCAGGAGGTGATTTCTCACTTTCTGCCTCTTTGTCTCTCTCGGTCTTTCTGGCAAGCTTATATCAAAAATCTCTCTTAAAAAATAATATAATATTTCAAGGAACAATGGTTCCTATTTTATTTGTCAGGAGTGTGATGAAAACACAGAAAGCATCAGAACTTGATTCATTCATTGGAGATACATAAATTACTTCTTGTGCACTCGATTGTATAATAATTTTGAATCCTAGAAAAAAATTCCTTCAAATTTGTATGCAATTTATAATGTAACAGCCGAAGACATGACACACCTTTCAAATTAATCTATATTTTTCACATTACCTCCATCACTTTAGACAAAGAAGACAATAAATCAGCCCTGATTCATGGACCTTGATATATCCATAATGTAAATACTCCCACCATGGCCAGTCTCAAGCTATCAATATGAACTCTCTAAACATGGAGTTGGAAAAGGCATATTGTATAATATTTCCATTATACTGACATAGGAGACATAATTAATCTCAAGACACAGAGAATAGTTGAAGGTATCAAAATAATGAGGAAATGATGAGTCTTAAATATTTATTACCTTTACTTAAATAAATCAGCTTACTTAATTCTAAGTTCTTTTTTTTTTTTTTGGAGAGGTTTTTGCTATAGAGCGCATGCACTCGCCAGACAGAGAGAGACAGAGAGACAGAAAGTGAGAAATCACTCCCCATGCCCCAATCCCTTCTCCTCCATTCTCCTCTCGGAATCTTGGGCACGTATGCACACACGCCCAGCGTGAGTTTAAGCCACTGGGTCTGGGACTTGAACTGCCGTTGGCTACATGGGAGTTCAGCGACATAGCCGTTATGCTAACTGCTGGTCTCCTAAATTCCTATTTTATTTTTAATAATTAATGCATTTAACAACTTGCCTGCAAAATTCCTGAAATATAACGATCAGATCCCAAGAACCTATGGTGGACAGAGGCATGATACTGCTATCTGCCTGGTCCTGGATGAGCGACATCTCCTCCACCCCAATCTCATTGATTTAATTCCCGTTCTTTTTCTTGCCTGCTCTACTCCAACCACACTTCCATGCTGTTTAGGTTCTTTTTTTTTTCCCAACATATCAGTTATTTCCTACTCTGTGAGTTTGGCATCTGCATCTCTCTGTCAGGAACACTTTTACCCTAAATATTACATGGCTGCTTCCCTCTCTTCCCTCAAATCTTGCTTAGATTGTCACCTCATCTGTGAAGCTCTCTCCTGGCAAAAATTTCCAATTCTGCCCATAGTCTTCCTTTGCCTTTTTGATCCCTTCCCCAGGTATTTTCCCATGTCACTTGTTGCTGTCTAGCCTATAGTTGACTTACTGTGTTTCATTTTTATTGTCTGTTTTACCCCCTTACAAATGAGGTTCATTAGAATAAAAATATTTATTTCGATCACTGATGTATCGCAAGCTTCCTAAAAAAAAAACAGTGACTAGACAAAAGTAAGAACTCAAACAACTATACACTAAAAGCGATGAGAAGTAACTATACGCTAAAAGAGATGAGAAGTATACCCAGGAAGAGGGAAGCAGGGAGAAATGAAGAGGGATAGAAAGCTTACCATTTAGGCCAATCATATGGGAGTGCCATACCCTTGAAATTCAATGACTTTCTCTACTCATTTCTTTCCCTCTGTCCCTCCCATGAGTTAATCACTATTCTGCATTTTTGGTAATCATTTCTTTCTTCTTTCTTTCTTTTTAACTCTTTTTTTCTTAGCTGTTATGCCTCTTTATATAACCTTAAACAATACATGATTTAGTTTTACCTGTTTTAAAACATGGTATAAATGGAATCATACAGTATACATTATTTTAGGAATTAGTTTCCACTCAATATATAATTTTTTAAAGAATGATTTATTTAATTCCATTTGTTATTATTATATTTTTTAATTTGACCAGAGAGAGAGAAAGGGGAAGTGAGAAAGCCAGCTGTCAGGTCCAGGACTCAAACTGCATATAGGAATCCAGCGACTTTAACCACCACACCACCTACTGGTCCCATGTTCTTTTTATGTTTTTTGTTTTTTGTTTTCCCCTCACCATAACACAGTTAGCGGCTATTCTGTTTCACCAAGGATTTTCTCTTGGATCTTGACATAAAAGTGAAAAAAATATATCAAATTACTGTGATCTATTTTTATTCTTTATGAGGAAGAAAGGGCTATTTTCTATACTCTTGCTAGGTCCTGATCTCCCTGCCCATGTAGTCAGGACCATAGGTATGCGCACCATACGTGACCTGTTTAGATTGGACCAGGAACTGAACCAGGGCCTATTCTGTGCCCCCTGCCATCACACAGTGGTGCCCTCCCACTCGTGCCACCACACGTGGGCTAAGTGCTACTTTATTCTTTAAAAGTTCAACACTGCCTCCAGTTCACAGAGCTCAGTCTAAGTTGAACACCTCCGAGTGCAGCAGGACGTAGAGGGAAAGA
>NW_006159816.1:589523-592152 GCF_000334495.1 Tupaia belangeri chinensis
GGAAAGAGCAGAAAACTTCTTCAGCTCACCTTCCAGAGAAGCCAGGTACAAATCCAAAGCTCACCCCTTTTCACCCTGGTGGGCTGTACTTGGAAAATAGCAGTGGACACCTTGGTGATGAAATCTATGTTTTTGGTTACATGACTCTATCCTGGATATTACTCTATCCCTCTATTCCCTGGAACATCGGTGGGCAAGGTTGAGACTTCCTCCTGGAATATGCCTGAAGACTAGCCATGTCTTACATGTTTTGTTTTTATTTCCCTCGTAGGCCAGTGGGTATGGGTGAGCGTATGAGAGATACAAAGCACCTCCCAATGCAGTTTAGGCATGCCATGGTTCTGTTTCCTCTGTTTGTCCATCCTGTCAAGATCCTGGGGATGCATACATATACATGCACCTGCGTGTTGCCACCAGGCCTGGATGCAAGCCACAGTTGGTCGGAGCTTCCCCTGCACAGAGCTTAACCACTGAGCCACAGGACTGGCATCATGCCTTTCATTTCCTCATCCCTCTCCCTTTATCCTGTTCTTTTCCCCTATAGAATGCTTTTCTTGGGCCTGCTCCTCCATTCTATTTAATAAAATCCTACCTATCTTCTGAAACTCAATTGAAATGCCATCTTCTCTGGGAAGCCTATCCCTTAGTTACATAGCATAGCTGTCTTAGTCATACTTCAGCTAGAGTACTTACCACATTCTGCCTTACTTTCTCAACATAGGGGAGAAATGCACTTGTAGAGGGCCTACTCAAACTGGTGTTTTGTTATTAAGAGTGGAGGTGCAGAGGAGTTTCAGTTACACACTTCTTATAGAGATTCTGACATTCTGCTTTGGAGATAAGCACTATTTTTTTGTTCAGCAAGAACTGTGGCTTATCATGAGATATTACAGCAAGAGTATGATGTTCATATAAAGTTATAGGTCATGATAAAAAGTTGAGAACCATTAATGAAAGTCAGTACACACATTTTTTACAATGTCCTCCCATGTGCTAGTGAAAAGAAAAAAAAAATGCCTGTGAACTTTTATTTGAGAGTACAACTCATGGGGTATTCAGGTCCAGATCTGGTGATTCTTGCTCATGGGGTATTCAGACCCAGATCTCTGGTGATTCTTGCTCACGGCCAGGTAAGAGCTCAGTCACTGTTGATGAGAGGAGAGTTGACTTCACTCTGTGGAAGTCTTATTTTGAGAGGGAGTCCGTATAAATGAAATTATATCACCCATTATGTTTTATTATGTTTCTTCTTTATTAGCTAAAAGACCTAAGAATTACACTGATAAGTTGTAAAAGGGAAAAGTAAATGTTATAGGTAATGTTCCCCAAAAGTTTCTCCTCTTGTTCTGTATCTGCACTTTGCTGTTTTTCTAATACCCAAATTAGGGTAAGTGTACCTTAATTTTATTTTATAATATGAGTAACATATACAAGAGTTCACAGGAGTTTTATGGCCTCTGAAAACTCTGGGAAAGATACGTATCAGTGGAAATTTGGGAGTAGACATGGTGGTGATGGGGAAGAGAAAGGTGGACTAGAGGTTAAATTATTGGCAAGAGATAGCGGGAGCAGAGTAAGCTAAAGCTTTTGTGTGCAAGGTAGGGAACCATTTCCCAAGAGGCCTCTCCTGCAGGTGTCTCTCTCGTGTAGTAGAAGTGTGATATGCAATCAGAATTTCACTGTGTCCCTTTACACTGCTTACACTGAAGCCAAAGTCTAGACTGTCACACTTCCCTCCCAAACTAAATAAATTTCAAGTACAGTCATCCCTCAGTATTCACAGGGGATTGGTTCCAGAAACCCCATGGATGCCAAAACTTTTGGATGCTCAAGTCCTTGATATATTGTCAGATGGGTTAGTATTTGTGTATAACTTACGCACATCTCCCAAATACTTTAAATATTGTCTAGATTACGTATAATACCCAATACAATGTGAATGCTATACATATAGTTATCCTATAAAGGGGGAGGACTTGCACTGCTTGTTGTGTTTCTTTCTCTCAAATATTTCAGTCCACAGTCGGTTGCATCTACAGAGGTGTCAAGTGCAGGTTCTGACATGAAGGTCCCAGTGGACATCAGAAACTCTGCCATCTTGACATTACATGTCAGAGAAGAATGTGCTTCTCTTCATTTGTCATCACATATTTCTGTTCTCCCTCCAAAACGTTTACTCTTATGTTCCTTTTTATTCCAAACGTCTCTTTTTCTCTCCTCCCATTCTGTTTCTAAAATATTAACTGCTCAGAAAAATTAAATGCCAGTCTCAAACTTAACCCATTCATCAAAACAAAAATCTGACAATTGGCCTAAAATGAGATCTATAGTTCTTCAAGTATGCCCTGGAATTGTCTAGGTTGATCATGGTTTAATTATTAGTTTCAACTTTATTAGAATCTTTATTAAAAGTTTAATTACCTAGGTACTCCCAGGAAATTTTGTTAAAAACTCTGTCATTATAACTATGACCTACCTTTGTAATCAGAAAATTATCATATGTTACTAATGGGTGAGATGTTTTCTTATTTTTTATACATTTTATGATTTATTCAAGGTTATGAATAGACTTTAAAAAGCTTGTGGAAATGAAATTAAAAGACATAAATTAAAAATACAAACTTATTTC
>NW_006159816.1:592183-593861 GCF_000334495.1 Tupaia belangeri chinensis
TATTACCCTACATAAACTCCATCAAGATTAAGACATTTTGTAAGAAGTGGTACTAGCCATTTACCCTATTCTAAAGAACTGAGGATTGGGATCAGCAGGTGATATGGTGGTTAAGGCGTTGGATGCTCCCACATGGCTGACCACGGTTCAAGTCCTGGACCTGGTGGCTTGCTTTCTCACTTTGTCTCTCTCTCTCTGTCTGGGTGTGTCTCTCTGGTCAAATTAAAAAAAAAATGAATGAATAAATAAAGTTAAATAAATCACTTAAAATAAAGAACTGAGGGTCCTGAGAATTTAACCATATCAATAAGACATTTTTACATTATAACTGGAAAAGAAATGTGCTCTTTAAACCTTTTGTGAGTTTAAGAAATGAGAATAAATGCAGCAGGAGCCAAATCAGAACTGTAAGGTGGAGCCCTAATAATTGCCCACTGAAACTCTGGCAGAATTGACCTTGCTGGATGAGAGGAATGAGCAAGAGCAATGTTGTGGAGACAAAGAACAAAGAAGCTTTCCTGGGCATTTTTCTGTTAAAGTTCTACTGTCTCAGAATATTCTCATAATAAGCAGGTGTTTCATTCTTCAATCTTCCAGAAAGTTAATAAGCAAAATACTTTGAGCGTATAAAGGAGCTTGTTGTTGTAACCTTTGCTCTTGACCAGTCAGTTTTTGCTTTGACTGGACCACTTCCACCACTTGGGTGGCCATGGTTTTGATGGTGTGTTGTCTTCCAGATTGTAGTAGTAAAGCCATGTTTCATCTCCTGTTACAACTCTTCGGATAAATGCTTCAGAACCACTATCTCATTAGTTTAAAATTCCCATTGAAAACTGCTTTTTTCTGCAGTTGATCCAAGCATAATGGTTTTGGCACTCATCAAGCAGAAAGTTTGGTCAACTTGAATTTTCACTGAAAATTGTGTAAGTTGAACTAATTGAGGAGTTTATGGTGTTAGCTATAGTTTCTGCTGTTAATCTCTTTAATTAGGGGATGAACAAGAGTAATTTTTCCTTGCAAGTTGACGTGGAATGGTCTGCTCCATTATCTTCAACATCATTTTATCTTTTTAACATGAGTTATCCACTTGGAAACTGCTGATTTCTTTGGAGCATTATCTTTATAAACTTTTAATTAATCACTAATAATTTCACTCTTCTTCCACCCAAGCTTCACTATAAAGTTGGTACTTGTTCTTGCTTCAATTTTATTAGAATTCTTGTTGCGCTGATAGAGACTCTTTTCAAACTATTGAAACTTCCTTAGTGCTTCAAACTACATTCTGTTTACATATGTTATAAGAAGTATGGTTGAGTTTATTTTGGTGCAAAAAATGTTTGAAATTCATGCATAGCTTTTTTTGAAAATACATTTCCTATCAACTTCATGAAAACACCTTTTACATTGAATAATAATAATAATAATAATATAGTCAAATAGGATTTTTTTTAAGAGAGATTTTTGTTATAAGGTACATGCACTCACCAGAGAGACAGGAAGAGAAAAAGCAAAAATCACACTCCCCCAAGGGGGATGGTCATGCTACAGGCCCTTCTCTTCCATCCTCTTCTCGGGAGATATGTGCATGTGCCCACCTTAAGTTTCAAGCCTCTGAGTCTGGGACAAAAACCGTGGTTGACCATGTGAATGTCCAGCACCAGTTAATTAGGTTTTTTAA